>NW_022979504.1:0-29428 GCF_902652985.1 Pecten maximus
GGATCAGTATTCATCGTCAATCTAGACCAGCGTTCGATAACAAATCTAAACTCGTAGGCCTACTTAGTCGTAGCCGTAGTCGTAGGCTTCCGTTCCAGTACTGGCAGCAGGCCTAGTGTAAAAGCTACGTGTTCATTAACGTTTTAGAGACAGGCGACGTTTAAATATGTAATATTTAATTTCTTTATTGTTTGATTGTTTAATGAAATTACTGTGTCGTTAGTTGATGCTTTGATGTCTTGATCAGCTGATGTTTGTTTATGTTGAGGAGCCACGACGTTTCGAGAATCATATCTCATACATATAAGCTTACAATGACACGAACGTTCAAGGAACTACTATACATATACTTCAGTACACCCTAACAGTATACTGAACAATTCGTTTTCAGTAATAGATTTTTTTTCAATTTCTTAATGAAATATCTATATTCTAATGCTTTAAATTTTGAAGTCTCTGACCTGCACTTTATTGAGATGGTTCTTAGAACAGTGTCAAATTATGACATCTTTTGCATTAATATAAAATGAAATAAATTTCCAAATATATTTAAACCCTTCACTTTTATGCACCAAAGAAAACAACATGCAAAAAAAACTGTTCTGACAATTTGAAGCTAAAATATTGTCAATTATTATGTCACATTAAGTAAAATTCAGTTGTTTTTGGTGTATAGAAAGATGTCATGCATTTTTTTATCTTTTGAAATTAAGTTAATTTCAACTTATTACAAAAAAAAGCATAAGATGGGAAATTATTTAACAAAATCAAAGAGTTACCAGGTTTTAGCTGTAACAATTTTACAAAGTAGTTGACTTTAAAATTTCATGAATTAGTAAATTTTCAAGTATCTATAAGTTGCTTTATCATCACTTCCATAATTGACATATTCAACATATTTCAACCCTTTGCTTACATGTGCCAAAGAAACCATGTGCGAGAAACCTGTTCACACAAAATTTTACTAAAATTATGTCAACTATTATATCACATTATATATAGTTAATTAACTAATTTAAGGTGTGGAACCATGTTGTATTTTTTGTTTTATCTTTTAAATTTTTAATCAGTTATTAAAGAAATACCAATATTTTGTTATCACTTTTTGTAAGATAGTTTTTCTTCAAAATGTCATCTGCCCACAGGTAGCAATTGGTAAATTTTGAAATATCTTTGCTTTAATACCATACCAACATATTTCAACCTTTCACTTACATATACCAAAGAAAGCAATGTGCAAGAAACCAATTCTGACCAATTTATACTAAAGTTTTTTGAACTATCATGTATTTATTGTGTCGCACAAAATTAAATTCAATGTTGGGGAACCATATTATGCATGTAGTTGGTTTTTTTTATCTTTTGAATTTAAAGTTTACTTATAAATCTAAAGGTATATTATAGAAAATTATTCGATATATTCAAACAATGACCATGATTTTATGATAACAATTCTACAAAATAGTCTTCTTCATAATGTCATCTGCACACAGGTAAAATACAGTAACACAGGGACTAGTGTACATGTAAATAGTGTATATGTTTCTTTTTTAGGCCAACACCACTATACATGTATGCAAATATTTACATTAGGAAGCTTAAGGGTGTTCTAAATTGTTGGCCAAAGTTTATTTCCCTCTATTTTGTACTGAAGAAACAAATTCAGAATTTTGAAACTTTACATGGAATCTGGTTTTAATTTCACATTGTAGAACTATTCTCTTAATATCAAACTATTTTGATATTGGGATAACACCATTTTCTTTAATTTTCACATCTTTTACAATTGCAACTGTGACAAATAAGAATTAATAAGTTTTAAACAGTTACTGTAAACGAGGCCTTAGACAGCAAGTAATTTCCCTCTGTTCTACATTAAAATTATCATGTATTGATTCTGTCTCTGTGTCCTTTATACCTTTTCCCTGTATATATTCTGTCTGTATGTCCTTCATACCATTATCATGTATTTATTCTGTCTCTGTGTCCTATATACCATTACCCGGTGTATATTCTGTCTGTGTGTTCTTTATATCATTACCCTGTATACATTCTGTCTGGGTTTCCTTGATACCATTACCTTGTATATATTCTGTGTCTGTGTCTTTTATATCATTGCCCTGTATATATTCTGTCTGTGTCCTTTTTACCATTACTCTGTATATATTCCATCTGTGTCCTTTATACCATTACCCTGCATATATTCTGTTTGTGTGTCCTTTATACCATTACCCTGTATACATTTTGTCTGTGTGTCCTTTATACCATTACCTTGTATATATTCTGTCTGTGTGTCCTTAATACCATTGCTCTGTATATATTCTGTCTGTGTGTCCTTGATACCATTACCCTGTATATATTCTGTCTCTGTGTCCTTTATATCATTGCCCTGTATATATTCTGTCTGTGTCCTTTATACCATTACCTTGTATATATTCTGTCTCTGTGTCCATTTTGCCATTACCTTGTATATATTCTGTCTGTGTTTCCTTGATATCATTACACTGTATCTATTCTGTCTGTGTGTCCTTCATACCATTACCATGTATTTATACTGTCTGTGTGTCCTATATACCATTACCCGGTATATATTCTGTCTGTGTGTCTTTTATACCATTACCAGACACACAGACAGAATATATACAGTGTAATGGTATAAAGGACATACAGACCGAACATATACAGGGTAATGGTATAAAGGATACACAGACAGAATATATACAGGGTAATGGTATACAGGACACACAGACAGAATATATACAGGGTAGTGGTATAAATGACACACAGACAGAATATATACAGGGTAATGGTATAAAGGACACACAGATAGAATATATACAGAGTAATGGTATCAAGGACACACAGACAGAATATATACAAGGTAATGGTATAAAGGACATACAGACAGAACATATACAGGGTAATGGTACTAGTGGGGTGACACCTAAAGGAGTGTCACAGAAAGAATGAAGTGTAGTGAGGGGCGATAACTCTATTTGAGCATGAAAGACAGATAAATACAAATAAATCCCCTTCCTTTAGCATTAATACCTTCACTTGCACCGATTTTCCTCACGTCCACTGAATTTCCTCATTTGCACTTAATTGACACACGCGACATTTATCTAAGTTTAAAAATTCATACTGGCCTGAGGAAATTGAAAGTTATGGGGGTTACCAGTGCAATAATTCTCACACATTCTACAGTTTTTTGGAATATCACACTTTAATTGATTATGAGACATCAATTCGCATCTATCCAAGCATAAGTTCAGGGACTCTGGTGTGTTGTTCAATGAGGTAGTCACCTCTTATACAAATATATACCTCCGATACAGTAATATATTACTGGTACCTCCTATATAATAATTGTTCTCAAAATTCTACAGTTTTCTAGAATATGACACTTCAATTGATTATGAGACATCAATATTGGCATCTATCCAAGCATAAGTTCAGGGCCTTTTGTCTGTTGTCAGGGTTCTAGTGTGTTGTTCAATGAGGTAGTCATCAACTACTACAAGGAGACCAAGTCTCAAAATGATCTTGCATGACTGAACCATATGTGTGGTGATTAAACCAGCAGACAAACCAAACTAAGTTCAGCTCAGGAACAAATGCACATGCAGTATTCTAAGTTTTAAAAATGTCATGCATCATTTGAGGTAAAAATCATCAAGATCAATAAGGGTAAAGTGGTCTTGCCCAAAGACACAACCACAACAGCCCATACCGGCTTGATTGTCAGCTTCCCTTTTCTTCTGCAGGATAACTGTTCAAGCTTTTCTATACTTTTTCTATAAATATAATATTAACAAACTTGGTGTATTTGGTTTAACGTCCTATTAACAGCCAAGGTCATTTAAGGACGTCCCAGGTTTAGAGGTGGAGGAAAGCGGGAGTACCGGGAGAAACACTACCAGTCTACGGTCAGTACCAGTTAATTATAACTTCCCCACGTAGGTTTCGAACTAGCAAACCAAAGGTGTAGGGCTAGTGATAAAGTGTCGCGACACCTTAACCACTCGGCCAACTCGGCCCCTAAATAATAAATAATTAATAAACTTTTTTACAGTGGCAATAATACAAAAGAATGGAAAATTATGGAAAATTTGTTTCTTAATATCTATAATGCCTTGAAATTGAGAGAATAGTTATACAAGATGAAATGAAAACCATATTTTATGCAAAGTCTCAAAAACATTTTAATGATATAAATGACACACAGACAGAATATATACCGGGTAATGGTATATAGGACACACAGACAGTATAAATACATGGTAATGGTATGAAGGACACACTGACAGAATAGATACAGTGTAATGATATAAAGGACACACAGACATAATACATACATAGTAATGATATAAAGGACACACAGACAGAATATATACAGGGTAGTGGTATAAAGGACATACAGACAGAATATATACAGGGTAATGGTATACAGAACAAACAGACAGAATATATACAGGGTAGTGGTATAAATGACACACATACAGAATATATACAGGGTAATGGTGTAAAGGACACACAGAGAGAATATATACAGAGTAATGGTATGAAGGACACACAGACAGAATATATACAAGGTAATGGCATAAAGGACACACAGACAGAATATATACAGTGTAATGGTATAAAGGACATACAGACCGAACATATACAGGGTAATGGTATAAAGGATACACAGACAGAATATATACAGGGTAATGGTATACAGGACACACAGACAGAATATATACAGGGTAGTGGTATAAATGACACACAGACAGAATATATACAGGGTAATGGTATAAAGGACACACAGATAGAATATATACAGAGTAATGGTATCAAGGACACACAGACAGAATATATACAAGGTAATGGTATAAAGGACATACAGACAGAACATATACAGGGTAATGGTATAAAGGATACACAGACAGAATATATACAGGGTAATGGTATACAGGACACACAGACAGAATATATACACGGTAGTGGTATAATTGACAAACAGTCAGAATATATACAGGGTAATGGTATAAAGGACACACAGACAGAATATATACAGAGTAATGGTATAAAGGACACACAGACAGAATATATACAAGGTAATGGTATAAAGGACACACAGACAGAATATATACCGGGTAATGGTATATAGGACACACAGACAGTATAAATACATGGTAATGGTATGAAGGACACACAGACAGAATAGATACAGTGTAATGATATCAAGGAAACACAGACAGAATATATACAAGGTAATGGCAAAATGGACACAGAGACAGAATATATACAAGGTAATGGTATAAAGGACACAGACAGAATATATACAGGGCAATGATATAAAGGACACAGAGACAGAATATATACAGGGTAATGGTGTAAAGGACACACAGAGAGAATATATACAGAGTAATGGTATAAAGGACACACAGACAGAATATATACAGAGTAATGGTCTTAAGGACACACAGACAGAATATATACAAGGTAATGGTATAAAGGACACACAGACAAAATATATACAGGGTAATGGTATAAAGACACACAGACAGAATATATACAGGGTAATGGTATAAAGGACACAGATGGAATATATACAGAGTAATGGTATAAAGGACACAGACAGAATATATACAGGCAATGATATAAAAGACACAGACACAGAATGTATACACGGTAATGGTATAAAGGAAACCCAGACAGAATATACACCGGGTAATGGTATATAGGACACAGAGACAGAATAAATACATAATAATGGTATGAAGGACATATAGACAGAATATATACAGGGTAAAGGTATAAAGGACACAGAGACAGAATAAATACATGATAATGGTATGAAGGACATGCAGACAGAATATATACAGGGTAAAGGTATCAAGGACACACAGACAGAATATATACAGAGTAATGATATAAATGACACACAGACAGAATATATACCGGGTAATGGTATATAGGACACACAGACAGTATAAATACATGGTAGTGATATAAATGACACATAGACAGAATGTATACAGGGTAAAGGTATAAAGGACACACAGACAGAATATATACAGAGTAATGATATGAATGACACACAGACAGAATATATACAGGGTAATGGTATAAAGGACACACAGACAGAATATATACAGGGTAATGGTATAAAGGACACAGATGGAATATATACAGAGTAATGGTATAAAGGACACAAACAGAATATATACAGGGCAATGATATAAAAGACACAGACACATAATATATACAGGGTAATGGTATAAAGGAAACCCAGACAGAATGTATACAGGGTAATGATATAAAGCACACACAGACAGAATATACACCGGGTAATGGTATATAGGACACAGAGACAGAATAAATACATGATAATGGTATGAAGGACATACAGACAGAATATATACAGAGTAAAGGTATAAAGGACACACAGACAGAATATATACAGAGTAATGATATAAATGACACACAGACAGAATATATACAGGGTAATGGTATATAGGACACACAGACAGTATAAATACATGGTAATGGTATCAAGGACACACAGACAGAATATATACAGGGTAATGGTATAAAGGACATACAGACAGAACATATACAGGGTAATGGTATAAAGGATACACAGACAGAATATATACAGGGTAATGGTATACAGGACACACAGACAGAATATATACACGGTAGTGGTATAATTGACAAACAGTCAGAATATATACAGGGTAATGGTATAAAGGACACACAGACAGAATATATACAGAGTAATGGTATAAAGGACACACAGACAGAATATATACAAGGTAATGGTATAAAGGACACACAGACAGAATATATACAGTGTAATGGTATAAAGGACATACAGACATAACATATACAGGGTAATGGTATAAAGGACACACAGACAGAATATATACAGGGTAATGGTATACAGGACACGCCGACATAATAAATACAGGGTAGTGATATAAATGACACATAGACAGAATATATACAGAGTAATGATATGAATGACACACAGACAGAATATATACCGGGTAATGGTATATAGGACACACAGACAGTATAAATACATGGTAATGGTATGAAGGACACACAGACAGAATATATACAGTGTAATGATATAAAGGACACACAGACATAATACATACATAGTAATGATATAAAGGACACACAGACAGAATATATACAGGGTAGTGGTATAAAGGACATACAGACAGAATATATACAGGGTAATGGTATACAGAACAAACAGACAGAATATATACAGGGTAGTGGTATAAATGACACACATACAGAATATATACATGGTAATGGTGTAAAGGACACACAGAGAGAATATATACAGAGTAATGGTATAAAGGACACACAGACAGAATATATACAAGGTAATGGTATAAAGGACACACAGACAGAATATATACAGGGTAATGGTATAAAGGACACACAGACAGAATATATACAGGGTAATGGTATAAAGGACACACAGACAGAATATATACAGAGTAATGGTCTTAAGGACACACAGACAGAATATATACAAGGTAATGGTATAAAGGACACACAGACAAAATATATACAGGGTAATGGTATAAAGACACACAGACAGAATATATACAGGGTAATGGTATAAAGGACACAGATGGAATATATATAGAGTAATGGTATAAAGGAAACCCAGACAGAATATACACCGGGTAATGGTATATAGGACACAGAGACAGAATAAATACATGATAATGGTATGAAGGACATATAGACAGAATATATACAAGGTAAAGGTATAAAGGACACAGAGACAGAATAAATACATGATAATGGTATGAAGGACATGCAGACAGAATATATACAGGGTAAAGGTATCAAGGACACACAGACAGAATATATACAGAGTAATGATATAAATGACACACAGACAGAATATATACCGGGTAATGGTATATAGGACACACAGACAGTATAAATACATGGTAGTGATATAAATGACACATAGACAGAATATATACAGGGTAATGGTATAAAGGACACACAGACAGAATATATACAGAGTAATGATATAATGACACACAGACAGAATATATACCGGGTAATGGTATATAGGACACACAGACAGTATAAATACATGGTAATGGTATGAAGGACACACAGACAGAATATATACAGTGTAATGATATAAAGGACACACAGACATAATACATACATAGTAATGATATAAAGGACACACAGACAGAATATATACAGGGTAGTGGTATCAAGGACATACAGACAGAATATATACAGGGTAATGGTATACAGAACAAACAGACAGAATATATACAGGGTAGTGGTATAAATGACACACATACAGAATATATACAGGGTAATGGTGTAAAGGACACACAGAGAGAATATATACAGAGTAATGGTATGAAGGACACACAGACAGAATATATACAAGGTAATGGTATAAAGGACACACAGACAGAATATATACAGTGTAATGGTATAAAGGACATACAGACCGAACATATACAGGGTAATGGTATAAAGGATACACAGACAGAATATATACAGGGTAATGGTATAATTAACAAACAGACAGAATATATACAGGGTAGTGGTATAAATGACACACAGACAGAATATATACAGGGTAATGGTATAAAGGACACACAGATAGAATATATACAGAGTAATGGTATCAAGGACACACAGACAGAATATATACAAGGTAATGGTATAAAGGACATACAGACAGAACATATACAGGGTAATGGTATAAAGGATACACAGACAGAATATATACAGGGTAATGGTATACAGGACACACAGACAGAATATATACACGGTAGTGGTATAATTGACAAACAGTCAGAATATATACAGGGTAATGGTATAAAGGACACACAGACAGAATATATACAGAGTAATGGTATAAAGGACACACAGACAGAATATATACAAGGTAATGGTATAAAGGACACACAGACAGAATATATACAGGGTAATGGTATAAAGGACATACAGACAGAACATATACAGGGTAATGGTATAAAGGATACACAGACAGAATATATACAGGGTAATGGTATACAGGTCACGCCGACATAATATATACAGGGTAGTGATATAAATGACACACAGACAGAATGTATACAGGGTAATGGTATAAAGGACACAGAGACAGAATATATACAGGGTACTGGTATAAAGAACACAGACAGAATGTATACAGGGTAATGATATAAAGGAAACACAGACAGAATATATACAAGGTAATGGCAAAAAGGACACAGAGACATAATATATACAAGGTAATGGTATAAAGGACACAGACAGAATATATACAGGGCAATGATATCAGGGACACAGAGACAGAATATATACAGGGTAATGGTATTAAGGACACACAGACAGAATATATACAAGGTAATGGTATAAAGGACACACAGACAAAATGTATACAGGGTAATGGTATAAAGGACACACAGACAGAATATATAAAGGGTAATGGTGTAAAGGACACACAGAGAGAATATATACAGAGTAATGGTATAAAGGACACACAGACAGAATATATACAAGGTAATGGTATAAAGGACACACAGACAGAATATATACAGTGTAATGGTATAAAGGACATACAGACCGAACATATACAGGGTAATGGTATAAAGGATACACAGACAGAATATATACAGGGTAATGGTATACAGGACACACAGACAGAATATATACAAGGGTAGTGGTATAAATGACACACAGACAGAATATATACAGGGTAATGGTATACAGGACACACGGACATAATATATACACGGTAGTGGTATAATTGACAAACAGTCAGAATATATACAGGGTAATGGTATAAAGGACACACAGACAGAATATATACAGAGTAATGGTATGAAGGACACACAGACAGAATATATACAAGGTAATGGTATAAAGAACACACAGACAGAATATATACAGTGTAATGGTATAAAGGACACAGATGGAATATATACAGAGTAATGGTAAAAAGGACACAAATAGACAGAATATATACAGGGTAATGGTATACAGGACACACAGACAGAATATATACACGGTAGTGGTATAATTGACAAACAGTCAGAATATATACCGGGTAATGGTATAAAGGACAAACCGACAGAATATATACAGACTAATGGTATAAAGGACACACAGACAGAATATATACAAGGTAATGGTATAAAGGACACACAGACAAAATATATACAGTGTAATGGTATAAAGGACATACAGACAGAATATATACAGAGTAATGATATAAATGACACACAGACAGAATATATACCGGGTAATGGTATATAGGACACACAGACAGTATAATACATGGTAATGGTATGAAGGACACACAGACAGAATATATACAGTTGTAATGATATAAAGGACACACAGACATAATACATACATAGTAATGATATAAAGGACACACAGCAGAATATATCAGGGTAATGGTATCAAGGACATACAGACAGAATATATACAGGGTAATGGTATACAGAACAAACAGACAGAATATATACAGGGTAGTGGTATAAATGACACACATACAGAATATATACAGGGTAATGGTGTAAAGGGCACACAGAGAGAATATATACAGAGTAATGGTATGAAGGACACACAGACAGAATATATACAAGGTAATGGTATAAAGGACACACAAACAGAATATATACAGTGTAATGGTATAAAGGACATACAGACCGAACATATACAGGGTAATGGTATAAAGGATACACAGACAGAATATATACAGGGTAATGGTATACAGAACAAACAGACAGAATATATACAGGGTAGTGGTATAAATGACACACAGACAGAATATATACAGGGTAATGGTATAAAGGACACACAGATAGAATATATACAGAGTAATGGTATCAAGGACACACAGACAGAATATATACAAGGTAATGGTGTAAAGGACATACAGACAGAACATATACAGGGTAATGGTATAAAGGATACACAGACAGAATATATACAGGGTAATGGTATACAGGACACACAGACAGAATATATACAGGGTAGTGGTATAAATGACACACAGACAGAATATATACAGGGTAATGGTATAAAGGACACACAGATAGAATATATACAGAGTAATGGTATCAAGGACACACAGACAGAATATATACAAGGTAATGGTATAAAGGACATACAGACAGAACATATACAGGGTAATGGTATAAACGATACACAGACAGAATATATACAGGGTAATGGTATAAAGGATACACAGACAGAATATATACAGGGTAATGGTATACCGGACACGCCGACATAATATATACAGGGTAATGGTATACATGACACACAGACAGAATATATACAGGGTAATGGTATAAAGGACACACAGACAGAATATATACAGGGTAATGGTATAAAGGACACACAGACAGAATATATACAGGGTAATGGTATAAAGACACACAGACAGAATATATACAGGTAATGGTATAAAGGACACACAGACAGAATATATACAGGGTAATGGTATAAAGGACATACAGACAGAATATATACAGGGTAATGGTATAAAGAACACAGACAGAATATATACAGGGTAGTGGTATAAAGGACATACAGACAGAATGTATACAGGGTAATGATATAAAGGAAACACAGACAGAATATATACAGGGTAATGGTATAAAGGACACAGATGGAATATATACAGAGTAATGGTACAAAGGACACAGACAGAATATATACAGGCAATGATATAAAAGACACAGACACAGAATACAGGGTAATGGTATAAAGGAAACCCAGACAGAATGTATACAGGGTAATGATATAAAGAACACACAGACAGAATATACACGCATGTGGGTTAATGTTGCATTTATAATTAAAAAGAACAAAAATCGTCATGTTTTTATATAAATTCAATATTTAATGATTTCCCGGTTAGTTTTGTTTGTTTTCTTGATCGGATTTTAATGTTAGGTGTCCAACGTCTTTATCAGGATGTTTTCGTCGGTCCTCCTGTTCTCGCGTGGTCACGTGACCGGCACGAAGGACTACATTAACACTTGGTCGGTAAATATGGCCAGAGCACCCGACCAACGTATTTTGTCGTACAAACAAATATGATGCACTTATTCATCGTGCTAAGAAACCGAGAAAAAGTGCTGTACATTCTTCTATTTATTTAAGTATGGTTACATAACGGCCTTATAAACTGGTCTTAATTGACGAAGTGCCGATTAATTGACTACTTTTTAAGTAATTTTGACGATGTTTGTCATTTTCGTAAGAATGTACAGCACTTTTCGTTGTTCTCATACAATTACCTTCACGCTCTTACCTGTTTCATAATTATTGATTTAGGGTAGTCGGGTGCTCTAGGACGATTTATAGAGCAAGTGTTAATGTTCATTCTCCAATATTGGAACTCTTCAGTGTTTTAAGTATCGAAATCGGCATATAGAAAGGAACAAACGTTAATAAACGAATGCAATGGATCGTAATTAATTCAAATAATTATTTACAGATGATTTCCAAAGGCATAAGGTATAGTTAGACGTTTTCGGCTGTACATGCAAGTTTGTAAATTCGACACTGTGATAAAACCACCGTACTCGTCGTTGCCATGACAGCCGATCGAAGCTCCGATCACGAATGCACTGTCAAAGTGAAAGTTGAAGTATTTTTCGCAACATGCCGTTTAAACTTAAAATTACATTCACACCTCATATTAATTGGGACTGTTTAATCATACCTGATCAATTGAATTGTAAGAAAACTAACAAAAGCACTAAAAAACACAGAATGAAGCCTTCGTGTCAGGCAGTGCAGACACAACGCGGGATCTGTAAACAATGTGACGTCATTGGAATGTACAAGTTGCAACAATGTACAACAATGTATTTTTTACATGAATACACTAATGAGCAACAAAACGGGACGCAACATTAACCCACATGCGCACCGGGTAATGGTTTATAGGACACAGAGACAGAATAAATACATGATAATGGTATGAAGGACATACAGACAAAATATATACAGGGTAAAGGTATAAAGGACACAGAGACAGAATAAATACATGATAATGGTATGAAGGACATGCAGACAGAATATATACAGGGTAAAGGTATCAAGGACACACAGACAGAATATATACAGAGTAATGATATAAATGACACACAGACAGAATATATACCGGGTAATGGTATATAGGACACACAGACAGTATAAATACATGGTAATGGTATGAAGGACACACAGACAGAATATATACAGTGTGATGATATAAAGGACACACAGACATAATACATACATAGTAATGATATAAAGGACACACAGACATAATATATACAGGGTAGTGGTATAATTGACAAACAGTCAGAATATATACAGGGTAATGGTATAAAGGACACACAGACAGAATATATACAGAGTAATGGTATGAAGGACACACAGACAGAATATATACAAGGTAATGGTATAAAGGAAACACAGACAGAATAAATACAGTGTAATGGTATAAAGGACATACAGACAGAACATATACAGGATAATGGTATAAAGGATACACAGACAGAATATATACAGGGTAATGGTATACAGGACACGCCGACATAATATATACAGTGTAATGGTATAAAGGACATACAGACCGAACATATACAGGGTAATGGTATAAAGGATACACAGACAGAATATATACAGGGTAATGGTATACAGGACACACAGACAGAATATATACAGGGCAGTGGTATAAATGACACACAGACAGAATATATACAGAGTAATGGTATCAAGGACACACAGACAGAATATATACAAGGTAATGGTATACAGGACACACAGACAAAATATTTACAGGGTAATGGTATAAAGGACACACAGACAGAATATATACAGGGTAATGGTATAAAGGACACACAAACAGAATATATACAGAGTAATGGTATACAGGACACACAGACAGAATATATACAGGGTAGAGGTATAAATGACACACATACAGAATATATACAGGGTAATGGTGTAAAGGACACACAGAGAGAATATAGACAGAGTAATGGTATAAAGGACACACAGACAGAATATGCAGGGTAATTTGTATACAGGACACACAGACAGAATATATACAGAGTAATGATATAAAGGACATACAGACATAATACATACATAGTAATGATATAAAGGACACACAGACAGAATATATACAGTGTAATGGTATAAAGGACATACAGACAAAACATATACAGGGTAATGGTGTAAAGGATATACAGACAGAATATATACAGGGTAATGGTATACAGGACAAACAGACAGAATATATACAATGTAATGGTATAAAGGACACACAGACAGAATATATACCGGGTAATGGTATCAAGGACACACAGACAGAATATATACAAGGTGATGGTATAAAGGAAACACAGACAGAATATATACAGAGTAATGGTATGAAGGACAAACAGACTGAATATATACACAGTAATGATATAAATGACACACAGACAGAATACATACAGGGTAATGGTATAAAGGACACAGACAGAATATATACAGGGTAATGGTATAAAGGACACACAGACAGAATATATACAGTGTAATGGTATATAGGACACACAGACAGAATAAATACATGGTAGTGGTATAAAGGACACAGACAGAATGTATACTGGGTAATTATATAAAGGAAACACAGACAGAATATATACAGGGTAATGGATAAAGGACACAAGACAGAATATATACAGGTAATGGTATAAAGGACACAGACAGAATATATACAGGGTAAGTGGTATATAAAGGACACGGAGACAGAATATATACAGGGTAATGGTATAAGGACACACAGACAGAATATATACAGAGTAATGGTATAAAGGACACACAGACAGAATATATACAAGGTAATGGTATAAAGGACACACAGACAGAATATATACAGGGTAATGGTATAAAGGACACACAGACAGAATATATACAGGGTAGTGGTATAAATAACACACAGTCAGAATATATACAGGGTAATGGTATAAAGGACACACAGACAGAATATATACAGAGTAATGGTATAAAGGACAAACAGACAGAATATATACACAGTAATGATATAAATGACACACAGACAGAATATATACCGAGTAATGGTATATAGGACACACAGACAGAATAAATACATGGTAATGGTATGAAGGACACACAGACAGAATATAAACAGAGTAATGATATAAAGGACACTCAGACATAATACATACATAGTAATGATATAAAGGACACACAGACAGAATATATACAGTGTAATGGTATAAAGGACATACACACAAAACATATACAGGGTAATGGTGTAAAGGATACACAGACAGAATATAAACAGGGTAATGATATAAAGGACACACAGACAGAATATATACAGGGTAGTGGTATAAATGACACACAGACAGAATATATACAGGGTAATGGTATAAAGGACACACAGACAGAATATATACAGAGAAATGGTATAAAGGACACACAGACAGAATATATACAAGGTAATGGTATAAAGGGCACACAAAAAATATGTACAGGGTAATGGTATAAAGGACATACAGACAGAACATATACAGGGTAATGGTATAAAGGATACACAGACAGAATATATACAGGGTAATGGTATGAAGGACACATAGACAGAATATATACACGGTAGTGGTATAATTGACAAACAGTCAGAATATATACAAGGTAATGGTATAAAGGACACACAGACAGAATATATACAGTGTAATGGTATAAAGGACATACAGACAGAACATATACAGGGTAATGGTATAAAGGATACACAGACAGAATATATACAGGGTAATGGTATACAGGACACGCCGACATAATATATACAGGGTAGTGGTATAAATGACACACAGACAGAATGTATACAGGGTAATGGTATAAAGGACACACAGACAGAATATATACAGGGTAATGGTATAAAGGACACAGACAGAAAATGCTGAGTAATGGCAAAAAGGACACACAGACAGAATATATACAAGGTAATGGTATAAAGGACACACAGACAGAATATATGCTGAGTAATGGTATAAAGGACACACAGACAGAATATATACAAGGTAATGGTATAACGGACGCACATACAGAATATAATAAAATGATATAAAGGACACAGAGACAGAATATATACAGGGTAATGGTATAAAGAACACAGACAGAATGTATACAGGGTAATGATATAAAGGAAACACAGACAGAATATATACAAGGTAATGGCAAAAAGGACACAGAGACGGAATATATACAAGGTAATGGTATAAGGGACACAGACAGAATATATACAGGGCAATGATATAAAGGACACAGAGACAGAATATATACAGGGTAATGGTATAAAGGACACACAGACAGAATATATACAGAGTAATTGTATTAAGGACACACAGACAGAATACATACAAGGTAATGGTATAAAGGACACACAGACAAAACATATACAGAGTAATGGTATAAAGGACACACAGACAGAATATATACAGGGTAATGGTATAAGGACACAGATGGAATATATACAGAGTAATGGTAAAAGGACACAGACAGAGTTCTCACGGTCCATGAATAGACAAGACATAGACACAGAATATATACAGGTAATGTATACAGGAACCCAGACGAATTTATACTCGGGTAATGATATAAAGAAAACACAGACAGAATATACACCGGGTAATGGTATGAATAGGACATCAGAGACAAAGAAATACATGATAAAATTGTATGAAGGACATACAGACAGATACTATACAGGGTAAGGTTATCATGACACACAGACAGAATATATACAGAGTAATGATATAAATGACACACAGACAGAATATATACCGGGTAATGGTATAAAGGACATACAGACAGAATATATACAGTGTAATGGTATAAAGGACATACAGACAGTATATATACAGGGTAATGGTATAAAGGACACACAGACAGAATATATACAGTGTAATGGTATAAAGGACATACAGACAGAATATATACAGGGTAATGGTATAAAGGACACACAGACAGAATATATACAGTGTAATGGTATAAAGGACACACAGACAGTATAAATACATAGTAATGGTATGAAGGACACACAGACAGAATATATACAGTTAATGATATAAAGGACACACAGACATAATACATACATAGTAATGATATAAAAAACACACAGACAGAATATATACAGTGTAATGATATAAAGGACACACATACATAGTGATGATATAAAGGACACACAGACAGAATATATACAGTGTAATGGTATAAAGGACACACAGACAGAATATATACAGTGTAATGGTATAAAGGACATACAGACAGAATATATACCGGGTAATGGTATATAGGACACACAGACAGTATAAATACATGGTAATGGTATGAAGGACACACAGAAAGAATATATACAGTGTAATGATATAAAGGACACACAGACATAATACATACATAGTAATGATATAAAGGACACACAGACAGAATATATACAGTGTAATGATATAAAGGACACGGAGACAGAATATATACAGGGTAATGGTATAAAGGACACAGAGACAGAATATATACAGAGTAATGGTATCAAGGACACACAGACAAAATATATACAGGGTAATGGTATAAAGGACACACAGACAGAATATATACAGGGTAATGGTATAAAGGACACACAGACAAAATATATACAGGGTAGTGGTATAAATGACACACAGACAGAATATATACAGGGTAATGATATAAATTACACAGACAGTATATATACAGGGTAATGGTATAAAGGACACAGACAGAATATATACAGGGTAATGGTATAAAGGACACTCAGACAGAATATATACGGGTTAATGGTATAAAGGACACAGACAGAATATATACAGGGTAATGGTATAAAGGACACAGACAGAATATATACAGGGTAATGGTATAAAGGACACAGACAGAATATATACAGGGTAATGGTATAAAGGACACACAGACAGAATATATACGGGTTAATGGTATAAAGGACACACAGACAGAATATATACAAGGTAATGGTATAAAGGACACACAGTCAGAATATATACAGGGTAATGGTATAAAGGACACACAGACAGAATATATACAGGGTAATGATATAAAGGACACACAGACAGAATATATACAGGGCAATTGTATCAATGCCAACATTTTAAAGTCAAATTAAACGAAGCGTTGAACGCACAGTCATTGGTACACTGTGGTTATTAGTCAAAAGACACGGGATAAGTCTTTTACAATATCGACATAAATAATTCATCAGCGGTATCTAAACACAATTATATGATTATCACGATCAAAATAAACAAACTGGGTTAAAATGTACCTTTAAGCCTATCCAGTCATTTTCGTGTATTGCATTCGGTGCTTAAGTATAAAAACAATTATTGTGAGCGTGTCGACTTCAACAGAGGATGTCTGGCTAGACAAACGTGTGAATATATTGTGCACGTGTATGCTGTTTATAGCTAACTACCTATACAAATTCGTAATCAATCCTAATGGTAAAAATAAGAAAAAATCTATCCAGGGGATGAAGATATCTACCTGGGTCGGAGAAAAGTACTGATGTCTGTCTAGCTATAAAATATCTGTCCCAGGGGGTGAAGAAAAGTAGTAATGTCTTTCTGACTACCAGATATCTGTCCCGGGGTTGGAGAGAAGTATAAGTGTCAGTTTGACTACCAGTTATCTGTCCCGGGGGTGGGGAGAAATACTGATATCTGTCTGACTACCAGTTATCTGTCCCGGGGGCGGGGTGCAGTACTCCTGCCGGTCAGACTACAAAATATCTGTCATGATGTGGAACGAAGCGGCGATATATATATATATATATATATCCCGGGGATGGAGTGAAATTGTAATGTCGGTCTGACTAACAGAAATATGCCCCGGGGATGGAGTGAATTATAACGTCGGTCTGACTAACATATGTATGCCCCGGGGATGGAGTGAATTATAATGTCGGTCTGACTAACATATATATGCCCCGGGTAAAGTGAAATTGTATGTCTGTCAGGCTAACAGATATATGCCTCGGGGATGGAGTGAAATTGTATCGTTTGCCTTACAAACAGATTATGTCTCGGGTGGAGAGTAGTAGTCATGTTTGTATGTTTAACTACCAGATATCTGTCCTGGGGGTAGAGAGAGAAGTACTGAAGTTTGTCTGCCAACCAGTTATTTGTTATGGACTGGAAAGAAGCGGTGATATACATCTATCACGAGGGTGGAGTGAAATTGCAATGTCTGTCTGACTACCAGTTATCTGTCCCGGGGATAGAGAGAAGTGAGAAGTACTGATGTCTGTCTGACTTACATATATATGTCCCAGAGGTGGAACGATATTGCAATGACTATTTGTTAAACATCAATCTATCCGGGGGTGGAGTGAAATTATAATGCCTGTCTTGCTAACCGATATCTGTCCCGGGTAGACTTAAATTGTAATGCCAGCTCTAGATAGTAAAATCTTGTTTACACAACTGTATTTCGATGATTATTTCAATGGATAATCATTCTAATATGTACACATATCACCCATAAAACTACAACGAACAACAAAAAACATCGGTACACCTTACCTTGGCTTCCAAAAGAGTGTAAATCGTCTCCTATCACCATACAGCCATTGTAAAATCACTCCTTAGGACATGGTATATATAAAATGCATGTACCATGTAGCGCTTCAGTGTGCCTCTTAATTGTTTACAATCCCACAAACAGTAACGTGCACCATACGTCCTGTGCAACTACGCTACACATTCAATAATGTTCTCAATTACGTACATAACACAATTGAATTGATCTATTTATTTATCTATCTTTTATATAAAATAATGGGTAAAACCGTTTAATCGACTTTTGTCTCATTTCCGTTGTATCAATATAACAGGATGGTATCTTGCCTATGCCCACTTTTGATAGGAATTTTTAGTTAATAAGCTTTTGATAACGTGGTTGGAAACAAACCCTGATTATCCGACAAAAGAACAATATGATCCATTTTCTGTCAATTTAATTATATCCGTCACAAAATTATCACGCTATCTTAACATAATGAGATAGAAATCTTCTCATATTGTTTCGTAGTTTAGGAACTCATGTAAAACTATTAATTTTACCGATGTTGATTGATAATGGTGTATTACTGTTTATATCACAATACCCTGTGTTATTCCACTCTCAAGCCATTGTTTAAATGTGCCGACAGTTGGATATATATCCCCACTAGTGGAATATGACCTTCCGATATATTTGATTAGTCAAGAATTCGAACTTTGGCCCGAGCTGCAATTGTTATTGACGTCATCAATAATCGAATGACGTCACATCACCGGGTCCCGGCCGTCACCTGTACACCTTATTTGCATACGCGAAATTAGACTTGGTCACATTTCCCTTTAATTCAAGTTGATATTATTGTGGTAGAATCAGGTCACACCACTCGTGATTTTTGAATTTGGAAGCTATTTTTTTAAGTTACAAAAGACACTCGCTAAAGCTCGTTTTTTTGTTTTTTTTTTTTGTGACTTTTAAAAAATAATTTACTCCTGTGAAATAAATTCCATATCCAACAACTACTCGTTTTGTAACCTCTATTTTTTTCAAAATTGCAATACAAGCTGCATTATCATGTATGTATTCCTACGGAGTGATCTGGTAACTGTAGGGGATTCCCCGATCTATTATATTTCATTTAAATGAACGCAATTACTGATTGACCGAGTATGCCCTAGCTGTCCTTTCAAACTGTAAAATACCGGCATGAGTCATTACTATTCGGGACTGTACATAAAAAGCTATTGCATACGGTTTACGTAGGTGAGGGACATGCTATCTCAGAGGAAATTAATTTACACTAGATATGTTGTTTCAGAATATCAGCTAGAAAACAAACAACAATAGGTATTTTCTCTATATCTGGGTACTTCATTAGAATATATTTCTTTTCATCTGATTTCATATATTTTGCTTTTCCAATGGGAAAAGATGATATCATGCAAAGTAATGGTGTAAGGGAAATGGTATAACGGACGCACGGACAGAATATAATACAATGATATAAAGGACATACAGACAGAATATAGACAGGGTAATGGTATAAAGGACACACAGACAGAATATATACAGGGTAATGGTATAAAGGACACACAGACAGAATATATACAGGGTAATGGTATAAAGGACACACAGACAGAATATATACAAGATGATGGAATAAAGGACAGACAGACAGAATATATACAGAGTAATGGTATAAAGGACACACAGTCAGAATATATATACAGGGTAATGGTATAAAGGACACACAGGCAGAATATATACAGGGTAATGATATAAAGGACAGACAGACAGAATATATACAGAGTAATGGTATAAAGGACACACAGACAGAATGTATACAAAGTAATGGTATAAAGGACACACAGTCAGAATATATATACAGGGTAATGGTATAAAGGACACACAGACAGAAAATATACAGGGTAATGATATAAAGGACACACAGGCAGAATATATACAGGGTAATGGAATAAAGGACAGACAGACAGAATATATACAGAGTAATGGTATAAAGGACACACAGACAGAATGTATACAAAGTAATGGTATAAAGGACACACAGTCAGAATATATATACAGGGTAATGGTATAAAGGACACACAGACAGAATATATACAGGGTAATGATATAAAGGACACACAGACAGAATATATACAGGGTAATGGAATAAAGGACACACAGACAGAATATATACAGAGTAATGGTATAAAGGACACACAGACAGAATGTATACAAAGTAATGGTATAAAGGACACACAGTCAGAATATATATACAGGGTAATGGTATAAAGGACACACAGACAGAATATATACAGGGTAATGATATAAAGGATACACAGACAGAATATATACAGGGCAATTGTATCAATGCCAACATTTTAAAGTCAAATTAAACGAAGCGTTGAACGCACAGTCATTGGTACACTGTGGTTATTAGTCAAAAGACACGGGATAAGTCTTTTACAATATCGACATAAATAATTCATCAGCGGTATCTAAACACAATTATATGATTATCACGATCAAAATAAACAAACTGGGTTAAAATGTACCTTTAAGCCTATCCAGTCATTTTCGTGTATTGCATTCGGTGCTTAAGTATAAAAACAATTATTGTGAGCGTGTCGACTTCAACAGAGGATGTCTGGCTAGACAAACGTGTGAATATATTGTGCACGTGTATGCTGTTTATAGCTAACTACCTATACAAATTCGTAATCAATCCTTATGGTAAAAATAAGAAAAAATCTATCCAGGGGATGAAGATATCTACCCGGGTCGGAGAAAAGTACTGATGTCTGTCTAGCTATAAAATATCTGTCCCAGGGGGTGAAGAAAAGTAGTAATGTCTTTCTGAATACCACAAATCTGTCCCGGGGAAGAGAGAAGTAGTGATATCTGTCTGACTACCAGATATCTGTCCCGGGGTTGGAGAGAAGTATAAGTGTCAGTCTGACTACCAGTTATCTGTCCCGGGGGTGGGGAGAAATACTGATATCTGTCTGACTTCCAGTTATCTGTCCCGGGGGCGGGGAGAAGTACTCCTGTCGGTCAGACTACAAAATATCTGTCATGATGTGGAACGAAGCGGCGAGATATATATATATCCCGGGGATGGAGTGAAATTGTAATGTCGGTCTGACTAACAGAAATATGCCCCTGGGATGGAGTGAATTATAACGTCGGTCTGACTAACATATATATGCCCCGGGGATGGAATGAATTATAATGTCGGTCTGACTAACAGATATATGCCCCGGGGATGGAGTGAATTATAATGTCGGTCTGACTAACATATATATGCCCCGGGTAAAGTGAAATTGTAATGTCTGTCAGGCTAACAGATATATGCCCCGGGGATGGAGTGAAATTGTATCGTTTGCCTTACAAACAGATTATGTCTCGGGTGGAGAGTAGTAGTCATGTTTGTATGTTTAACTACCAGATATCTGTCCTGGGGGTGGAGAGAGAAGTACTGAAGTTTGTCTGCCAACCAGTTATTTGTTATGGACTGGAAAGAAGCGGTGATATACATCTATCACGAGGGTGGAGTGAAATTGCAATGTCTGTCTGACTACCAGTTATCTGTCCCGGGGATAGAGAGAAGTGAGAAGTACTGATGTCTGTCTGACTAACAGATCTATGTCCCAGATCTAGAGGTGGAACGACATTGGAATGACTATCTGTTTAACATAAATCTAGCCGGGGTGGAGTGAAATTATAATGCCTGTCTTGCTAACGAAATCTGTCCCGGGTAGACTTAAATTCGAATGCCAGCTCTAGATAGTAAAATCTTGTTTACACAACTGTATTTCGATGATTATTTCAATGGATAATCATTCTAATATGTACACATATCACCCATAAAACTACAACGAACAACAAAAAACATCGGTACACCTTACCTTGGCTTCCAAAAGAGTGTAAATCGTCTCCTATCACCATACAGCCATTGTAAAATCACTCCTTAGGACATGGTATATATAAAATGCATGTACCATGTAGCGCTTCAGTGTGCCTCTTAATTGTTTACAATCCCACAAACAGTAACGTGCACCATACGTCCTGTGCAACTACGCTACACATTCAATAATGTTCTCAATTACGTACATAACACAATTGAATTGATCTATTTATTTATCTATCTTTTATATAAAATAATGGGTAAAACCGTTTAATCGACTTTTGTCTCATTTCCGTTGTATCAATATAACAGGATGGTATCTTGCCTATGCCCACTTTTGATAGGAATTTTTAGTTAATAAGCTTTTGATAACGTGGTTGGAAACAAACCCTGATTATCCGACAAAAGAACAATATGATCCATTTTCTGTCAATTTAATTATATCCGTCACAAAATTATCACGCTATCTTAACATAATGAGATAGAAATCTTCTCATATTGTTTCGTAGTTTAGGAACTCATGTAAAACTATTAATTTTACCGATGTTGATTGATAATGGTGTATTACGGTTTCTATCACAATACCCTGTGTTATTCCACTCTCGAGCCATTGTTTAAATGTGCCGACAGTTGGATATATATCCCCACTAGTGGAATATGACCTTCCGGTATTTTGATTAGTCAAGAATTCGAACTTTGGCCCGAGCTGCAATTGTTATTGACGTCATCAATAATCGAATGACGTCACATCACCGGGTCCCGGCCGTCACCTGTACACCTTATTTGCATACGCGAAATTAGACTTGGTCACATTTCCCTTTAATTCAAGTTGATATTATTGTGGTAGAATCAGGTCACACCACTCGTGATTTTTGGATTTGGAAGCTATGTTTTTAAGTTACAAAAGACACTCGCTAAAGCTCGTATTTTTTTGTGACTTTTAAAAAATAATTTACTCCTGTGAAATAAATTCCATATCCAACAACTACTCGTTTTGTAACCTCTATTTTTTTTCAAAATTGCAATACAAGCTGCATTATCATGTATGTATTCCTACGGAGTGATCTGGTAACTGTAGGGGATTCCCCGATCTATTATACAGTGGAACTTCGTTAACTCGAAGTCGACGGGACCACGAAAAAACTTCGAGTTATCCGAGTGTTCGAATTAAGCGAGTTATCGTTTTTGGTGAAAAGTTTGGTCAATATTTGTCAACATTATATAATCATTATAACTTCGCTCTGTCGCTCATCAGTTTAGTGTGAAGACTGGTCAATTCATGTAAATATATATGTAATGTTTCGTTATGTCACTTGTAATTTGGTGTAGTTTTGCCGATATACAGTCACGATAAAGTTTCTTTCACTTAGTCACTTCAATAACGATCTGATGTGCAAGTCATGTTTGCAAAAGGTAAACGATAAAACGGAATTCGACAAAATAACAAGTTATTAATGTCAAAACAAACAACCGTTTAAGTTTAACACAGATTGCATACAAAACGTAACAGAACCATTACCTTTTATTGGGCATATATAAAATACTGTTTGATCGGCCTACTTACTTTTTATTGATAACCACGCCATTTCCATGTGTATTAGCACATGAAGTTGGGCTGCGCATGTGCGTATAAAATGTTACTGTAACTGAGTTGGCGTTTTATCCGATTTAATAGACAGCACTGACCGTTACAGTTGTACTCTGAACACCTCGGCAGTAATTACGCTATTGTTTCAGCAGTTTAAAGATTTAATAGGCGCCGGTGACTGTGTCATTTCTACACCTGTAAAAACATCAGCCGGGTAGATCTACCGGTGTGTCAGAGATTAGTTCCGCTTGAGCGAACGGGTAGATGATTGTTGACTATCGTGTGTACTGATATCGGCGACCGCCTTGGGAAATTACCTGATGTAAGTAAAGCAGTACTTTTTATCACCAAGACTTGTTGTTATAAGATTCAACCGACAATTTCTTTTATGAATTTATGAAACACTTATAATAGCATGTAGGTTAGTAGTGCCGATATGTTCAGTATTACAAACGGAATTTAGCTCTTAAAAAATGTCGGCGTTTGCCACCGATCGACGAAAATTATACTTCGAGTTATTCGAACATTTCAAGTAGGATTTTTATTGTTGGGACCAAATTTTTACTTCGTATTATCCGAGTTTTTCGAGTTATCCGAATTCGAATTTTCCGAGTTTTTTTTACTAAGATAAAGAGAGAATTCGGCCGGGACCGGCGAGGTACTTCGAGTTAAGCGGGGTATTCGAGTTATCCGAGTTCGAGTTAACGAAGTTCCACTGTATTTCATTTAAATGAACGCAATTACTGATTGACCGAGTATGCCCTAGCTGTCCTTTCAAACTATAAAATACCGGCATGAGTCATTACTATTCGGGACTGTACATAAAAAGCTATTGCATACGGTTTACACAGGTGAGGGAAATGCTATCTCAGAGGAAATTAATTTACACTAGATATGTTGTTTCAGAATATCAGCTAGAAAACAAACAACAATAGGTATTTTCTCTATATCTGGGTACTTCATTAGAATATATTTCTTTTTATCTGATTTCATATATGTTGCTTTTCCAATGGGAAAAGATGATATCATGCAAAGTAATGTTGTAAGGGAAATGGTATAAAGGACACACAGACAGAATATATACAGGGTAATGGTATAAAGGACACACAGGCAGAATGTATACAAGGTAATGGTATAAAGGACACACAGACCGAATGTATACAAGGTAATGGTATAAAGGACACACCGACAGAATGTATACAAGGTAATGGCATAAAGGACACACAGACAGAATATATACAGGGTAATGGTATAAAGGACACACAGAAAGAATATATACAGGGTAATGGTATAAAGGACACACAGACAGAATGTATACAAGGTAATGGCATAAAGGACACACAGACAGAATATATACAGGGTAATGGTATAAAGGACACACAGACAGAATATATACAGGGTAATGGTATAAAGGACACACAGAAAGAATATATATACAGGATAATGGTATAAAGGACACACAGACAGAATATATACAAGGGTAATGATATAAAGGACACACAGACAGAATATATACAGGGTAATGGTATAAAGGACACACAGAAAGAATATATACAGGGTAATGGTATAAAGGACACACAGACAGAATGTATACAAGGTAATGGCATAAAGGACACACAGACAGAATATATACAGGGTAATGATATAAAGGACACACAGACAGAATATATACAGGGTAATGGTATAAAGGACACACAGACAAAATATATATAGGGTAATGGTATAAAGGACACACAGACAGAATATATACAGGGTAATGGCATAAAGGACACACAGACAGGATATATACAGGGTAATGATAAAAAGGACACACAGACAGAATATATATACAGGATAATGGTATAAAGGACACACAGACAGAATATATACAAGGGTAATGGTATAAAGGACACACAGACATAATATATACAGGGTAATGGTATAAAGGACAAACAGACAGAATATATACAGGATAATGGCATAAAGGATACGCAGACAGAATATATATACAGGGTAATGGTATAAAGGACACACAGACAGAATATATACAGGGTAATGATATAAAGGACATACAGACAGAATATATACAGGGTAATGGTATAAAAAACACAGAAAGAATATATACAGGGTAATGGTATAAAGGACACACAGACAGAATGTATACAAGGTAATGGCATAAAGGACACACAGACAGAATATATACAGGGTAATGATATAAAGGACACACAGACAGAATATATACAGGGTAATGGTATAAAGGACACACAGACAAAATATATATAGGGTAATGGTATAATGGACACACAGACAGAATATATACAGGGTAATGGCATAAAGGATACACAGACAGAATATATACAGGGAAATGGTATAAAGGACACACAGACAGAATATATACAAGATGATGGTATTGAGGACACACAGACAGAATATATACAGGGTATTGGTATAAAGGACACACAGACAGAATATATACAGAGTAATGGTATAAAGGACACACAGACAGAATATATACCAGGTAATGGTATAAAGGACACACAGACAGAATATACAGAGTAATGGTATAAAGGACACACAGACAGAATGTATACAAAGTAATGGTATAAAGGACACACAGTCAGAACATATATACAGAGTAATGGTACAAAGGACACACAAACAGAATATATACAGGGTAATGGTATAAAGGACACACAGAAAGAATATATATACAGGATAATGGTATAAAGGACACACAGACAGAATATATACAAGGGTAATGATATAAAGGACACACAGACAGAATATATACAGGGTAATGGTATAAAGGACACACAGAAAGAATATATACAGCGTAATGGTATAAAGGACACACAGACAGAATGTATACAAGGTAATGGCATAAAGGACACACAGACAGAATATATACAGGGTAATGATATAAAGGACACACAGACAGAATATATACAGGGTAATGGTATAAAGGACACACAGACAGAATATATACAGGGTAATGATATAAAGGACACACAGACAGAATATATATACAGGATAATGGTATAAAGGACACACAGACAGAATATATACAAGGGTAATGGTATAAAGGACACACAGACATAATATATACAGGGTAATGGTATAAAGGACAAACAGACAGAATATATACAGGATAATGACATAAAGGATACGCAGACAGAATATATATACAGGGTAATGGTATAAAGGACACACAGACAGAATATATACAGGGTAATGATATAAAGGACACACAGACAGAATATAAACAGGGTAATGGTATAAAAGACACACAGAAAGAATATATACAGGGTAATGGTATAAAGGACACACAGACAGAATGTATACAAGGTAATGGCATAAAGGACACACAGACAGAATATATACAGGGTAATGATATAAAGGACACACAGACAGAATATATACAGGGTAATGGTATAAAGGACACACAGACAAAATATATATAGGGTAATGGTATAAAGGACACACAGACAGAATATATACAGGGTAATGGCATAAAGGATACACAGACAGAATATATACAGGGAAATGGTATAAAGGACACACAGACAGAATATATACAAGATGATGGTATTAAGGACACACAGACAGAATATATACAGGGTATTGGTATAAAGGACACACAGACAGAATATATACAGAGTAGTGGTATAAAGGACACACAGACAGAATATATACAAGGTAATGGTATAAAGGACACACAGACAGAATATATACAGAGTAATGGTATAAAGGACACACAGACAGAATGTATACAAAGTAATGGTATAAAGGACACACAGTCAGAACATATATACAGGGTAATGGTACAAAGGACACACAAACAGAATATATACAGGGTAATGATATAAAGGACAAACAGACAGAATATATACAGGGCATTGTATCAATGCCAACATTTTAAAGTCAAATTAAACGAAGCGTTGAACGCACAGTCATTGGTACACTGTGGTTATTAGTCAAAAGACACGGGATAAGTCTTTTACAATATCGACATCAATATTCATCAGCGGTATCTAAACATAATTATATGATTATCACGATCAAAATAAACAAACTGGGTTAAAATGTACCTTTAAGCCTATCCAGTCATTTTCGTGTATTGCATTCGGTGCTTAAGTATAAAAACAATTATTGTGAGCGTGTCGACTTCAACAGAGGATGTCTGGCTAGACAAACGTGTGAATATATTGTGCACGTGTATGCTGTTTATAGCTAACTACCTATACAAATTCGTAATCAATCCTTATGGTAAAAATAAGAAAAACTCTATCCAGGGGATGAAGATATCTACCTGGGTCGGAGAAAAGTACTGATGTCTGTCG
>NW_022979505.1:0-45617 GCF_902652985.1 Pecten maximus
GTGAAGTTAGCACAACATACGACATACGACCTTCAACATTATAACATTCCTTTCGTGTGTTTTCACTGGCCAACGAGGAAACTTTCGAATGTACAGCGGTTCGACATACGACAATCAGATTTTGGATGTCCATCGGCTCAACATACGACATTCAACATTATAAAATTCCTATCGTGTGTTTTCACTGGCCAACGAGGAAAATTTCGAATGGTCAGCGGTTCGACATACGACATACGAAAATCAGATTTTGGATGTCCATCGGCTCAACATATGACATTCAACATTCAAAAAATTCCTATCGTGCGTTTTCACTGACCAACGAGGAGACATTTGAATGTTCAGCTGCTCGACATACAACATGACATTCAGATTTTGAATGTTCAGCAGCTCGACATACTACATTCAAATTTTGAATGTTCCGCGGTTCGACATACGACATACGACACTCAGATTTTGAATGTTCAGCGGCTCAACATACGACTATATGTAGATACATGTAATTATAAATTTGAAAAACAAGAGGAACTCTACCATGTATGAAACTGAATATTGCCAAGAAAACTTTTATAGTTCATTTAAATTTTCTAACAATTCATCCAATGTTAGTGAGGGTGTTGAACCGCAATGCTCAAATTAACATAACAATAGATACACGTCACTAGTGTACGTTTGGAGTTTCCCACATAAATTTTAAGTTCCTACCTGTGGATCTTCACGCATATTTTCTTTTTTTTTTTTTTTTTTTTTTGTGTGTAATACAAGCACTATACAATGGAAACTTCAAATTTTCAGCTTTAAAACTTGTGTATGTACACCTTATCATTAACTAAAGAGTTTGGATATATAACACCCAAGAAATCAATCACCTTGTACGGAGTCAGGATGTTTGGTTCATTGATGCCTTAAAGTCAGGGACGTATTTGATATCTTTATGTTACTTTTAACTAATATATATTTATTAGATGGGAGGATATACACCACTGTCATCGCACAAATGTAAAATATGCCCATCTCGGGCATTGTTGTATCTATTTAAGCATTATCATGTCAATTCAAACATTAAAAACTAATTCAGTTGTTGAAAAAATAAGTTTTGTGTCAGCCGTTACTAATACTGAACGTGATCATCTTGGAATAGTGATCATGTCAGAGTATGAAAAATAGTTTTATTCAACAATGGCAATTTGTTATATTTCATGCACTGGCATGATAACCAATAGTCCGTTTTTCCTTGTCAGATAGCAATGACGTCACTTAAACTGTTTTTATTGATAACTACTGACACATAAGTTATTAGGAAGGTATCGTGTCCATGTTGGCTAAATATACGCCAAATGAGGTCATTAGAGATCATTGTTATGAATGAACAACTACCATAATGTAATACATATACAAAAAGAAAATAGCAAAATCCCACATTGGTTTATTGTCCGGGTGCATAGTATACGGAAAGCAGGACACAAGACAATGACATTGATACTGTAGCAGATCACGGCTAACAGTAAGGAGCAGAATAATAGTATTAAGGATTATTGGAATCTTGGAATAGTTAGTGTGATCATGTCAGAGTACGCTTTATCTTGTCAAATAGCAATGATGTCACTTAACTGTTTTTATTGATAACTACTGACACATAATTTATTACAAAGGTTCGTGTACGTGTTTGCTAAATATAGTACCAAAATGTAATACATATACAAAACGAAAATAGGAAAATCCCACATTGGTTTATTGTCCGACAAACCATTTGAAAGTTAATGTGTACAGAAACAGGGTCTACTGTAGTGTGTGTTTGATATAGAGGGATTACAAGTAAAACAGACTGATACGGACAAAAGGACAAACTAGACAATGACATTTGTTTTGTGATCATATATTATCACTTTGATACGGAAACAGGACAAACTAGACAATGGTATCGATACTGTAGTAGAGGTGGAAATATAGTTATGGAATCCAGACGCCAACATGAGAACAAATATCTGATGGTCCTGATATTTAAGAGCTTTGATGTGGGATTGTACAACAACAAACGTCGTCCACAGTGATTAACACTTTACTACTGTATGAAATACGACATCTTCTGAAACAAATATGGGTGATAAACAAGTTTTCTGGTACAACGAACGTTTCAAATTTACTTTCGACCCCCTCCACAGTTATGGAGAGTTAGATACTGTTTTACCGGATCTCATAAGTAAAAATTAGAAAACCCGCTTGGGAATGTATACGATAGATATATATCTAACTGTAAAATAGCTACATGTATTGCAGTGCTTTTGGTTTAAAATGAGAGTAAGGATTACATGCAAGTACTGGTTATTTATTAGAAAGGCATTATGCTATGTTAAGTTACTTTCGCGTCCCTTTACAAAGCAATAATTGTTTCTTAAATGTAGGTCCTTTTCGCTAAAAAATAGTAGTAATAAAGAGTCCCAGTTAAATTATGTTAGGTTTATAGGTATCTTGATTAAAACTATTTTTATCATGAAATTAAATAACCTTTCTTTAAATTTTTAAATGATTAGATGATCAGCTGTAATAACTTAGAAGGTGTGCTGACAATTTAAACCAGATATGTAAAGATCTAATTTTATATAAGATTTCTGTGTAATGAACATAATTGTGACCTATTCCATGGCAAAAATTAACACTATCACATAATTATGACCTATTAATGGCGAAAATTGACACCATAACATAATTAGGGCCCAGTACGAAAGTGCGCTATAGTAATCACCGTGACAGTCCGTCTGTCTGTCCGTCCGTCTGTCAGTCTGTCCGTCAGCACTTTTATTTCCGTGCTATAGCTCGAGTTTCCTTTGGCATATCGAACTCAAACTTGATACAGTACTTTCTTATTGAAAGTATTTGTTTGGGACGCTTTTCTTTGTCAAAAATTAAAGGTCAAGGTCGCTGTTGCTGAATGTAGAAAATCAGTTTCCATGCAATAACTCCATACAATGGTCTTTTATTAAAGTGCTTGCTTGCAATTGCATTTAAGCTTTGAAAGTTAAAGGACAAACTTACTCAAAAAAGTACTCCAAGTGTTCATGGGTATTAGCTCCATATTCTATTGTCAAAAATGAATTAGTTACTATGTGTTTTGTTAGCTTTTATGACAGAATGTACTTAAGGTTAATCAATAATCTGTCATTCTAACCAGTCATCAAGACTTTTGACTTAAAGGGTTTTCGTACTGTTCTTAAGATGGAAAAAGTGACAAAAAGACAGAAAAACTGAATTGATATACAATGGTGACAATATATAGAAAACATACTCTTTACATTAAGCTGAGGTCATATAAATTTCAAATAGTGTGAAAACTCTGGAAATAATCATATAGATTTTGTACGAATGTCCTCTAAGTCAGCGATGGCGACCAACCAATGCATAAAAAGGCCCATTGTTGTGTACATCAAAATTAACATTCGTCTGGTACCGTAATGAAAATTAACTTTCACTTGTTCACTTTGAACAGGCGAATATAACTACCTCCTCGCCTTAGACCCTCATGGCGAGTGACCTTCAGTAATTGTTGTCCTTCTGTCCTTCAATCTAGCGTAGAACGTTTGTAATTGGAAATTATCTTCGAACTTCTATGTGATATGAGGTTTTAGAACAGGGGTTTAAAATGTCCTAATGTCAAGGTCAACGTCGTTGTTACTAAAAATATAACAGGCAGTATACTGTCATAATAATTATTTCAGGTCCATGTCAGTAATCTAACTGTGACATGGTTTCTAAGAAAAGTTTTTGACAAAATTCTTTTTCCCGTTGTATCTTTTTTTTTATAAAATATTTCAATCCTCAGGTAAGTCTTCCTTCTTGGTAAGAATGCCATTTTTGATTAAGGAAATAATGATGGATATTCACAGGGAATAGAGGCATATACTTAACAATCAATGAGTCTAACGTTTAATAGAAATGTGACATATGTACTTAATATCTCATAATTGTATACATGACATTCCGTACTTGTGTGATGTACATTCTGTATGTGATATTCTGTTTGTGTGTAATGTACATATGTATATGATATTCCCAATATAATTAAATTTAGACTTGAAATGTCCACTCCTCTACGATACTCTACGATACACTGAAATACAAGATATAATATATACGTATGTGTATGATATACAATATATTCCGTATGTGTATAATGAACTTATATGTTATAGTATATGATATTCTGTTTGTGTGTTATGTTCATCATATTCTGCTCGTGAATGATGTATATGATATTCTGTTTTTATGTTATGTATATTATAGTCCGCACATGTATGATGTATATTGTATTCCGTATGAATATGATGTACTTGATATTTCGTATGTGTATGATGTATATGATATTCTGTTTGTGTGAAATGTATATGAAATTCCGTACTTGTGAGATGTATATGATATTCCGTATGTATGATGTAGATTATAATCTGTATGTGTATGCTGTACATGATATCCTATACATGTATGATGTACATTATATTCCGTATGTGTATGAAGTACATGATATTCCGTATGTGTGTGATGCATACGTCATTCTGTACATGTGTGATGTACATGAGATACATTAGATTGATATGTACACCATATTTCATAGAACTTATCAAAACGTGTTGGAATGAATTATATTGACATAGGTTCGACATCACGAATATTAAAATATATACTTTTGTGTTTGTTTTAAGGAAAATGATAAACATTTATAAATGGAGATCAAGATTTTATAGCTATCACCAAAAATAATTATTTACTCTTCGTATTGAAATTGTTATTTCTATTTTGTAATAGGGCTTTTGACATATCACTGAGATGTCCGACCAGGGAGAGCTGTACGAAGATTCCTGGATTCTATATCGTGTCCTGGACAGGACGATGGGGAGCCGAGAAATGGTTGCCGCCAGGAGGAAGCTGACACTTGTACGTGAGCAATTAAGTAACTGTGATAAAACACAATCAGAAACAATTAACACAGGAAGTTCAGCAGAAGGAATTAAGATGATGGGCTCGGACCAAGATCAAATGCTAATTCACAACTCTGTGGTAGTTATATGTCCTGACCAACAAAGCAGTATCACACCAGATATTGCTAATAAAACGGTATTTATTATGAGAGATACCAACAGCCGACCTGGCTATGTAAAATTGCAGCTGAAAGGACGGACGTGCACTTCAGACTTGTTTAATTCGATTGTACCTGTTGGAGATGTACACTTTGTATCAAGTGAAATGTTTGCACGGTCGCTATCAGATCAAGTATGTGATGTATTCAGGACTACCGTAAACACTCGTGGAGCAGCTACTACTACGAGTAAAATAACTTATACAGAATCAGATATCGATTTAGTGCGTGTGTTCGTTTGTACTAGTTGGCCAAGCGAGAGCAACGAGTGGGTGAGCAGACCTCGATTGTATAACTGGCCGGATAAATGTTTGAGAGATAAGATAGTACAAGGTGGTTGTCATCTTGTCCCTGTAGGAGATAAAACGTCAGCCGACACATTCCTACAATGGAGAATTTCATTCGCGACTGCGGAACGCAAACTCGTTCATTCTCTCAGTCATGTCCAGTTCCTAGTGTACTGTCTTCTCAAGTACCTTTTCAAACAGATATCTGGGAAGTTAAAACAAATATATGGGGATACAGATATCATCTCGTCATATATTATCAAAACAACTATACTCCATGCAGTAGAAAACACACCTTTTTCTTTATGGGAAGAAAAGAATACATTTCTTTGTTTCATGCTGTGTTTAAATATTTTGGCCACGTGGGTGAGAGCAGGATATTGTCCTAATTACTTTATATACAAGAATAATATGTTCCTTGGGAAAGTTCATGGTCACAATCAACAAAAACTCCTCCGTTTACTTGTTAAACTCCGTGATATGACATGGCGTTGTCTATCAATAGGAACATTCTTCCAATCATCTATAGGAGAGTATATCCAGAGAGTGAAAAATGGGGCCTGGGAAATAGTACTGCCTACACCAGCACAATCAGAAAGAGAAACTGATTTCACAATATTCGTACGGTCCTTCGTTTTGTTTCGTGCAACTGATGTACTGCCCGCTTTGAAACTTCTGAGCAAATCAATGTCGGACATGGATGAATTAATAGCTTACTTCAATACAGTACATGCACTCTCTTTTAAAGGGATGGAGGCATTTGAGGAACAAGCTTCCCTCGGAGGAAACAAACAGAAGTATAAATCTCTTAGGAAATGTAAGAAGTTTATATCACCACTTGCCGTAACTTGTACAAGTCCAGGTCTACTGACGTTGGCAACCTATCACTACCAGACTGGGAATTACTTGAAAACACTGGAAATGTGTGGACACCTTATTTCCTCGTGGAAAATTTTCGTTGATTGTATGAGTGAAAAGGGTCATGATAGATACGAACATCTTTACTGTGGGCATGGGTATAGTCTTCTACACAAATTTCAGCAAGCATGTGTATCATACATGTTTTTGACACAACCATATCCAAATTTCTGTCCAGTCCATTTACAACAAGAGCTAACGAACGTCAGTAGTATAAAACTGCTAATCCCACCACTCCCTTACGCCGTGTTCCTGACCTTCCTGTGTTACCATGAGCTTAACGATACAAGAAGACGTGACGCAGCACTGATCGAACTTCGGGCCGTGAAATATGATAAGTACCAGGGAGGAAGCAAATACTGGATTGTCCACAACCTCTTAGGAATCTGTTACGAAATGGTCGGTGACCTACGCAGTGCTCGCAGGGAATACAAGGACTCTCTGGGTGGTACAAGAGGTTATCAACATCAAAATCCTGCTATGGAGAGGATAGAACGACTGGAGCATTAACTATAACGACAAAACTTGATTTTCTATATTTTTTTAGATACTAGGCACACTATCAACATCACTGAATCGTACTGCGTGTAATAATTCAACATGATGACCTTGTATCGCTGATTCGAAAAATAAATTGTTAAAGCTTACAGTCCAAAATAAAAGAACTTCCGATTGAGGTTTAAAAATACGAAGTTTCAGTAATTAGAAATCTTTTCGGAAATGTACTCCAATGATTACATTAGGTCCCATTCATCGTATCTAAGGAAGTGCCGCCATTTTAGTTTGTGCATGGCTTGGAGACGCATACCCGGAAGCGAACCCGTGCACACTATGTATTAATGTGAAAGAATAACAAAATAAATCCCCAGAGGGACAGAAGGAAATTAGGAGGGGGCAGATTGTAAGGAAGACTTAACATAGAGGAACCAAGACATGCTGAAGGAGGCGTACAGCATGTAAAGTGTTAAGAATTCGCACAGTATGGTTTGGAAATTATACGTGGTTCTGACAAATGAAAAAAGAGACATTAAGGGAATATGGCGTCGAAGATGAATTTCAATTTATTATTCCATGTTTCTTTCTTATTGTTTGAAGCTACGAGAAGTTGTTTAATATGTATATGATACTGATGATTCGGATAACTCCAAGTTTTGAACTTAACTTTAACACGGAGTTTGATGAGGACAAAAGACTTGAGCCCAGTGATTTGTTATATATGTGAAATATTATTGTAAGATAGCTAATGGGTTTGGCATGGATCCATCTCTACCAAGACGATTTTTTCCAACTCTCCATCAGGTCTAAGCTGCTCGATCCCAGTATAATTATGTAATAACATTTATTATATGATCGGTATGTAGCACTATCACTCATTGGTCCTAATCAGATCACATGCCATCAATTACTTCCTTGGCCATACCCCCATGACATCACCGAGGAGTCAATATAATATTTCGTCAGGTCCGTTGAAAGTATGTCATATATGCTGAAAGGTATTTTTAGCAGATGTTAATAAAACTTTCCATGGACCTGGCGAAACGTTATATTCAACTTCCGGTGATATGATGAGGTATTTTAGAGGAACTTTTATTTAGTTTTGTCTTTAAATAAGTACAATAACGTAACTGCAGACTTTAGTTTCGGAAAATCCATGGTTTTAGGGACCTGCCCTGAACAATATCCACCTCGGCCTTCGGTCTCGGGAAATATTGTCAAGGTAAGGTCCGTAGAACAATGGAATATTCTCAACAAAAGTCTGGATTTGTAATGATGTTGTTCCATCTTATTTGAGAAAGACAAAACCAAGCCGATTACAGCCTTTATCATTTGTATAGTTTATGTAGCTGTGCCGGTATGGTATCTGTATTCTTACATGTTTCGCCCTTGGATTTATTAGTTATAGCCAAATATTTCAGATCTGGATTTTGGATGTTTACGTGTCAAACTGTATGCTTTTTATACTATATTTGAGTCAATATCTTTTTCGATTAAGTCAAATTGATCTAAGTAAAATATGTTGTATAATTAATAAAATACTGCAATATATTTTATTTATGAAAGTCTGCAATGTAATTACTTTATGAAATACTGCAATGTAATTATGTTATGAAAAACTGCAATGTGTCTACTTTTAGAAAGATAACAGTGTATTCTTCGTGAAATACTGCAATGCATTTACTTAATGAAAGAACACAATGTATGCTGTAGAGGTCAGTAAAATAATCACTATTACTGCCGGAGCTTCATTTAGATCCTAATTTCGGATTATTAAACGTCAATAGAAAGTACCGTTATGATTTGTCAAAATCCAAACTTTAATTATCGTTAGTAATGATATAAGCGATGATCATATACAAAGGTCTTTAGCGCCATCTTATTGTCTGGCGTCCAGTGTCCGGCGTCCAGTGGCCGTTAAGCGTCCGTCCGGCTGTCCTTAAACTTTATCGCTATTCCTCAGATAATTATTTAAGGATTTTTTCTCCAAATTCCACATATAGTTTCCCTTGGTCCACAGAGATATGAAAACAATATGCCGGCAGGCAGCCATGCTTTTTTGAATTTTGACAGTTGAAGTTTTTTTTTCGCTATTTCCCACAAAGGTCTTCATGTATCTTCCTCAGATTTATCGATTAAGAGAGAAAAGAGAAAAGTAGAGAAGGGATCTCAGTCTTACAGAAATCCAATCAAGATCATTCGATGGGGACTCAAAGAGCCCTCTTGCATGATATTTTTTTTCCTATTTGACTGTTGACACTGTAATGAATAATGGTTTTTTTTCATGGCGTGTTTTAGCCCTATACGATGCCAATGTCATTTGGCAAGTGTTTAAACATTTCTTAAATAAACATCAAAATATTCTTTTGTTGAAGCATTTGTTTGTTTGTCCATTTGTATTTTCAAATACATATTAGGTCTAAAACGATATACTCAACGACGCATTTAATTTGTTTGGAACTGTTGAACTCGAATGATACGTATTCAGTTCATAAAATTCCCCAAAGAAATGAATAGCGCTGCCATTTACTCAAAACGTGTACAATTACTTCACTATAGTGGATTCATTCACACATTAATTAATGACCATGATATCTTGGACATGTGTCAGTTTAAGGGTTGTTGGGTCAAGGTCAGGGGGACTATAAAAATGCATTGTCAGTGTTCTAGAGGCTTCATTTCTTCATGTATTTGCATCAAACTGAAGACAATTGCAAAGGACAACAATAGCTAGCAGCGGCCGGTAGGGGGACATTTATAGGTTTAGCAATATTCTGGAAGCTTGATAAAAATAAAATAAAATACTTTGGAAGCAAAAATAGTTTTATAGTTCGCCTGACAGTATCTTTGTAAGGCAATATCTTTGAGGAAACATATTTGTAATGTTTTTTTCTTAAAGAATAGGCAACAACGAACTCTCAGTTTATACTGTAGTACACCGACAGAAAATAGCGTGCTGCTGGTTATCTGTCCAAGTGTCCTCCAGGCGAAGTCCGGCTTTCTCCACAATATTCTGTAATTGTTCCAGAGTATATTTACAGCTGTATCCTTCACCTTCATGTAAGTAAAGTCTTTCACCCTTTCCCATCACCAAATCTATCCCGAGTCCAGCTATAAGGTAACATTGTAAAGCAAATGTGGCCTTTAAACATTAACTATAGACAATATCGAATATGATTAAATGGAGGGGTAAATATAGCTTCTTGTTATAGATTAACATTTGGTGGTGCCCATTTTGGTTTTACTGAGTTCCCTTCTGGCTATCGACACTTTTAGCAATTAGCATCACTAACGAGTCATAGAAGGTTGAAACAGCTGTAAGATACACTTTCATATTCACTTATTCATTTTTCGATATTAACTGTACATGTTGCTATATTTATCATTTGATCTTACTTCTGAGAAGCATTTTTATTGCCTGGGAAATGTAATCATCTATAACGTGAAATATGACGACGCCGTTTGTAACGCTCATACAGGAAATTTAGTAATGATATTATTCATAGCTCCATAACGCAAGAAATATTCAAGTTAATCCTTATAAATATTTAAATATTCTTTTCTTTTGTGGGAATCTTTTATACAATCCATTGGAATGCGAATAGTCATCGTTTGTAATCGTATGTCCACTACCACTTAAAAGTTAAAGAGTTTCTTTATACGTTTACAGTTTCTTAAAAATATGTTTGTTAGAATATATTACCATACATTATCATTCATTATGGACAAAATCTTACTTACGTATCGGATACCGGATATCTTCCTTAGCCGTAATGTAGGTTCTCACGTAGCTCATGTAATGGGGATTGGTGTCGGATATGAAATCTACCTCAAACGTGAAATTTGTCAGGTCAATATGACTTCCTTGTTCTCTGTTTAGTCGCAAAAGACCATTTTGCATAAACGTTCTGCTCAGGCCTGTCAGAAAATACAAAAATATGTTTAACTTCGAAGAGTTTGATGTTTTATCTATTAAAATCAAAGTTTGTAATCAAAGTCAGATTAGCCTTTTTGATGCCCCATTTTTTTCGTGATTTGCATTGTTTTCATTAGTGTTGAACGTCCTCGCCCATTTGACCTTGAATTCAGGCCAAAGTCAATACTAGGAACAAACTTGGCAGCCCTTTATTCACCCATACTACAAGCCAAATAGCAAGCCTCTATGCCACGTGATTATTAAGTCGTATGAATGGACAGGTTGATGCCGGAGCGCTGCACCATGCCATATGCTCACTTGCACTTCGAGGAAGCGAGCTAATAATTGTTAAATAACAACCATTATTGACTTTAACGTTTTATCATATTTAATTGGTATAAATGAGCTTAGGTGTTGCTAAGATGTTAATTTGGTAAAGTATTATTTAACGTGAGAGGATGTGTATGTTGTTTGTCGCCTTGTGATTGCACGGGATTGATACCGACTTTATAGTGCTGTACTACCGAGGTCATCTAAGAGGGTACACTCCATAGCGGTAAGCTTTAGAAACTATAATTTAAGGGACCCTGGTATAACCCAAAGCTTTGTTAACAAGGACTAACACTCAACTAAAGACTAAAAGTGTTGAGGTAGACATAAGGATTAGGGGAAAGATAAACGCCTTAAGTAGTCACCTCCTACGATCATGCAATGGCGGCAGCAGTCCTACGTTCTATCTGTATGACAGTGCTTGGACTGTAACCTTTCATCAATCAATATTTTGGATGCAATTATGCATTATGTTATTATAAAGCCTTATTTATTATGGGATGTGAGAAATCGTGAAGGTCAAGCAAATGGTAAATTAAATAGACAAAGGGAAATCCTAAGCTCAATATTTTATATAGTTTTGCTCTCAATATTCCTAGCGTTGTGGTGAATCAGTTTGGTATAAATTATATATTGAAAATCGATGTCCGTAAACATTGTTATGTAATATTTAATACTGTCCACTTCTGTCAGGGATCCTCAGTCCTCGACCGTGGATGGGAAAATTTAAACACGCAAAGCAAAATCATAGGTGATCAGGAATTGGTAGGCGTGATATGATTGCAAATATGAATATTGCATGGCTAATGTGTTGACGATTGGAACTAGATGTCAGGGATAATCAGGCCTTGACCTTGATTTACATGACGAGTGTCGTAAGTGAATACCTTGTACGTTTTCAATGGTCAACCTGCTAATGTACATTTTATTAATATTTTACTCTCATCTGTTGCATTGTATGTCGGAAATAACGAGTCTTAAACCAAAATATCGGTCAAAATCACCCAATTATTCCTTAGCATATCAACTATTGAGACATAGTTTCTATGACGTTCTTACCAGATTGGTCATTGTAAGCCTTTAAGAGAACATTTTTGTCTAGGGTGATGTCGGCATTAAACACAAGCCTGCATTTGTCTGTGAATCAACAAAAAATATGGCAGATTCAGCTATACAACTGTTTTCATTACTCACAAATGTTTGTAAAGCACATAATAAGAAAAAATAGGATTGACAGTTAGTAACAAGTGACTTAATATAGATGCAAACTTTATAATTTTTCATTGATAAATATCATTTATATTAATGTTATATCCAACAAGAATATGTTATGTTATCTGTTTCAAGCATTAGCTTTATACATAGAATAAGCCAGTAGTACATACGCACTTCTCCTTTTCGCATAACTGTGTGATATTTGAACGTACCTGTCATCATGGTAGAAAGTTTCCTGAGAGTATGGACCTGTTCATCATATGATAGGTTGAGCAGACCAGTGAACCATATAATTAACTTGGTACCTTTAACCTCTCTGAAACAAATACATTTCATGCCAGCCGTTGTATTTATGTCGTTGGTATAAGAAGGTTTTTCAGAATATTGAATAAATTTCTGACTTGCAGTTCTATTTTTGGTCAATTTCAACATTTTGTATTACACTTAGGTAGAAACCAAAAGTCGGTGAATATTACAAGCAACATATGCTGCAGCTGCTCTCTCCTCTTCTTTAGAGCAAAGCAGTATATCAGTGAATATGACGGAACTCTTATAACGGTAAAATAAGGAATATAAGAAATTGTGTAAGTTTCAATGATAAACAGATCTTAATAGAATAGATGTATCAGTTAAATGCTAAAGATGGTGTTCATATTTCATATATTTGAAAATTGATTCCGTCGGAAACGAAAGGATTTTAGCTGACGGCTGATCAAAATAGACGAATTTAGTTGCGCGAGTGGTTGTTCAATTACTTCAATACAAATATGTGTCTATGTGGCTTTTATGAAATATGATAATGCACAATTGTTTAATTCATATTATTGTCAAGACTTACTCAAGTTGCTCCATTCCTTGTTCGTGGTCCGCAAATATAGGTCGAATTATAAGTGACTCGCCGTATTCCTTGGACAATTCCGTCACTGCTCTTGACAGAAACTCTGTAAAACAGTATTTTAGATGAAAATAAAATAAACAAAATAAAATAAAAATATAGCAGTATCAGTTCTTCAGACAGAATGGTATTTATAATTTTGACCTATATGTTGATCCACATACCTTCAGAAATGTCCTCTGGATAGAAAAGTAATGTTTGCTGCCTTTCAGCAGTTCATTGATCACATATCTAGTTTTAGAGCAGTTTCCACTTCCTATTTCAGCCAGAATTAGATTGTCAGGAACGTTTGGTATGATTTCCTTTAAAAGATAGTATACGTAAGCAAATTATTGTATAACTTTAAACATTTGTACAAATGGATTGATGAAGCAATGTATGCCGTATGGTACTGTCGTTTACATCAGAATGTTTCATCTTTAAAAAACAATCATTCAAAAATATGTGTTCCCGAAACTTAAGTCACAGATACAAGTGTTTCAACAACAAAGGTTAAGTTTCATCAAAAGAAATTGAATTAATTAAACTATGATTTTTACAAAGGTTAAGTTTCATCAGAGGAAATTGAATTAATTAAGTTACGTTTGTCTTTTTTTAACAAGCATTATGTTGATTATGTGTTGCTCCCGTGTAACAAACGTACATGACGATGTAATTTACTCTATATAGAATACAAAGGAATGACCCATACACATGAGGTTGTGACTCGAACTTTATTTTTACGGCAAACAATAACATTTCCTTACTATGAAGCTCACATGGATCACATATATAACAATTCTTAAATGGTTTCTTAAAACTACGAATTTGGCGAAAGAGCACCTAAAATTTATATTGACTTTTAAAGCAAAAGTATATTCATGAGCTGTAGAGCAAAAACGCTATGTTGTCATGTCTATGACAATCGTTATTGATAACACATTAGATAATATAAATCTAAACCTAAGAATAACTCAACGTCGGTCATGTCAGTTGCTATCGGCACTCCTGTTCTCGGGTGCATTGTACCTTGTGCAACACAGCACAAATTCTTCCCGAAAAATTCAAACTAGGGTTATAATTTGGAATTATACACGCGATTTGGACGAACATATATAAGGCCAAGCATCTCCAATATCGCGGAACAGCGCAAACAGTCTCATTAAATCAATGTAAGTTAACAAACTTAGGTATGAGGTTTACTTGTCTCTTGGTTCTTTATTCACGTCGCCATTGTATAAGATAACCATCACTTCTTAAACAGCCAGAACTTGACCAATTATCAGTGTGACAATGTATCATGTAAAATCCACAAATAAAATATTGTTTACTTTCTGTTTCGCTTAAGTGCAAAATCTTACTTTAATGTGTACATCTTTTTGTAGACCTATTTATGGAAGACTAAATTGGGAATCAAGTACCTGTACGTTTTGTTGTAGAACAGACATCTGGCTCCTTACTGAATAGGAATCTGGATTTTCCATTATTGATTTAAACTCCAATTGAGAACCGACATAATCGTAATTGTACCACATAGGGATATGCCGAGGATTCGATGTCAGACCTTTCACCAACTTCTGCTTGATATCGTTTGCCATTATGTTGCTATAATATAAATAAATGAAAAATATCAAATACAATATATGCCATACAACTTTTCTTTGTTCTGACTTGATAACGTATCGCCACAACAGGAACAGGTGGACCATACAAAAACTCCGGAATACAACATACAGTAATATGTCGTTGTATTTGTCCTCTCTTCTTACTTTCCTTTGAATAATGATCATTCAGAAGTTGTATAGAAGATAATATAATATTTAATCATAACAACTATTACTAATATATATATATAATACCAATATTGTGACAATACAACATTTGAAAATTACTCACCTATTCCTAGTGAGAGTGAGGTGTAGCGGCGTCGGTCCTGGTCCATATAGGTCAGGCACTGTATACTTCCTACCTCTCACAATGGAAAAGTGCTGGTAATATATCACTTACTGCCACACTCCACTGCACACATTATCCCCCCCCCCCCCCCCTTTCACGGCTACTCATGATCACATGACCATTAAAGGTTGTGTGTGTAGGACATTAGTAGCAAATTTTGTAAGAAAGGGGAGATAATCAATAATTAGTCAATACAGTGTAAAGGATTAATATCTTAACTCCGTGATTGACACATTTAAATTTTAGAAAAACGATAGCGAAGAATTTGAAATGATAATAAAAAAGTACCAGGTTAAGCAATAATAAAGTCAATATAGTGAAAGAATATACATAAATGGCACATTTATAATTTTTTAAAAATGGAACTAAAATCGATAATTTCTTGATTAAAAAGAAAATTTCTAGAAAAGATTATAATATTGAGATGGCTGGCGTTTCTTTATACATAATTACACGCTATTTTTTTAATGATACAAATGAGAAATATTTGAGTTCCCTAGGGAATGATGATTCCTCACGAATACAAATTATTTCACTATCCAGATAATTTGCAACATCTTGAACATTAAACTGAAAATGTAGGGTTCTTTCTGCCTCTCTCTAGCTTCTGAACACGTTGCTTCCCGTATTTAGCTCTAATTTTGTAACAGACACTCCTTACCTTTCCGGAGACCGGATGTGGATAGTTATCCAAAAGTTTCATACAACACAATGTCCCCATGTTGAAATAGCATTAAAGACAAAAATTCACTCTATATGAAAATATCCTTGTTTCCATCATGATGCATAATGACAGACTGTGTTGTTAGTACTGGTCCGTACAAAGTCGTTACCAACTAGTATTAGGGAAGGGGTTGATTTGCCAACATGAATCTATATTAAAGTATACTGATATTTTAACCACACATTATCTAATTATATTGTGATTTTTAGGTCACTTGAGGTCCTGAGATTCAATAGAGCTACTGGTATTACGATCGCATTTGTCCATCGAGTGTCGTCTTTTTGCGTCGTCTTCTGATCGCAAACAGTTTATATTTTCCACTTCTTATCGAAAAACAAAAACGTCCAGGGTCATACTATTTTGCAAGGAGCATGCTTGGCTGAAGGGCTGCCTAATTTGTTCAAATTAATGAACTACTTTCAACGTCATAGGAGCAAATTGTGTTATAATCTTTAAACACCTCCTCCTCAATAAGCAAACTGTAAGTAGAATGCTGTGATGAAGGCCTACCAGATTTGTTCAAATGACAACATTAATTTATCTGTATGGTCACATGAATCAAATGTGTTAAAATCTTAAAACAACTTCTTAATAACCAAGATTCATAAGATCATGATATTGTTCAGTAGTAATCTAAGATAATGACTAGTAGTTTTGTTGAAATGAACGACCCGGACCTACTTTCAAGATCACATAGATCAAATGTGTTTAGATCTTGAACCGATTTCTTCTCCTTGGCAAGAGGCCCGGGGTCATTATATTAGGTCAGCAATACGCCTCTATAAAGGTTTCCAAGTTTGTTCAAACGAACAACTCAACTCAATAACCAATATATCCAGCTCATGACATTAAGCTAGAAACATGCTGTGGTGATGGCCACCCAGTTTGTTCAAATGATCGTTAAGCCTACTTTTGAGGTCACAGTTGTCAAATGTGTTAAGATCTTAATTTTAGATAAACAACTATCTATGTACGTATCAGATCTCAGATGACAGTCAAGGGTCATGGGTCTCTTGTTCGATTTACATTGGAGAGGCTCGGTATATAAAAAGTCATCTCCCTGGTATCGGTGATTTACAATGGAATGCAACACCGTAGATAATTATTTTTGAAAATCACTCGTTCTGATATAGATATTTCCTTCAATGGCAACTTAAAGAATTTTGTTTTTGTCAAAGTCGTAAATTTAGTATATGACCTCTGAATTAAACAGCAGATGATATAGGGTAAACGCTCATTGTCATCTTGGATACCCAATATGTATTACGTTGTATCTACCCGCTTTTTATTGATTTTGAGTTATAATTAAGGTTTTGTTATTGTATTCTCTGTTTTTATTCATCCTTGTTCGACAAACTGGATTTTCTCTGTGAGTTGGTTGAATATTTCACTAGAACCGTCCTAATTGTGAATTCATATATTTGTTGTTTTTTTGCCAGTGAAATATAGAAACTTTTCAAACTAATAAAACAGATATATTCACTACAGCGATGAGCAGTGAAAATATAAGATTTTGTAGTGAAAATATAAGTTTTCAGTTTTTGACTAATCAGAGCGAACCTTTGTATTCACCTCATTGAAACTTTTTGAAACGATTTTTCAATCGAAGCAGAGATAGATCAATTTATTATTTTGCTGTATTTCTGAAATTTTCAGACTAGTTTTTGACAAAATACCTACTATTCATACACAGATTCTCCGATAACGCCTTAATTGCGCTGATCAGTCCTTTCAAAATGGCATTGTTAAGTTGACGTGTAGTAACGTCACAAAGAGATGACGTCATTACTGATCCTCGCACTTTTTGACACGATTAATCTTTTGATGTTTCCTGTTAGATATAACATATATTTCACTCGTAAGAGTATTTAGATATTTTTCGCTAGTGCATCGCACTCGAAAAAATATCGATATTCTGTCATACTCTTGAAATATATGTTATATTAAATCATTTAATATTCTATATATATATATGTCAACAGGCTGCAAGGTTTTTAAAGCCATAGCAAGTATGACAATCTGTGGGCTACGCTTGAGTAAATGACAGTGCATGCCTTCCAGCTGGGATATACTCTAGGGTACAAACCCAAAACCTGGGTTATTATTTATAGATTTAGTCAAATTTGTCAAATCTAACTCTTTCCCTGGATACTGTTCGACCCTGTTTTAACTGTTACCATATAATATCAGCTATGTCAATATCTGAAAAGGACTGACACCTTAAAGGATAAATTTAGTTAAAGATACAGTAATAATTAAATAATTGCCTCGTATAGCTGATTTTTTCTTCTGCAATGGACCCTCATTAACAGTCTATAATTGTATTCATTTTGATACAATAATACAGTTTTTCAATTTTAAGAGTGAGGGGGAAGCATTTTTGTTTGTTTTTTATGGATCTTTCCCTTATTTCATCTATAGGTTCATAATCCACAGCTAAGCTTAGTTAAATTCAAGGAAATAAGAAGAACTAATCATATCATGATAATACATTATGTACTGGAACAGATATTTAAGAGGAAAGAGGGGAGAAGTGTAAAGAATAGTCCACAAACTAATATCAATTGTTACCAATAACAATTATATGGTAGAGGACGCCAGGATCCCGGCAGGATTTCTTGTCCCCGTCTTCTACACTATGTATAGTTTTTTTTATCAATTTGCTGCAATGAATGTGTCATTAACTGTATAATTGCCATACCATTTGTATATATTTTTTTCTAAAATGACTTGTATTTGAATATGAATGTTAAACGGTATATTTGTTTGTTTGTTTGTTTATGTTTTACGGCCCATCGACAACTAGGGTCATTTAGGGCCAAACAATATACTATGGTTTTTATTTTTATTTTTAACGTTAAAATCAGATAAAATTGGTCATTTATAAAAGCATTCGTATTGTATATTTAGATCATTATGATAAAAAGTTGGTTAAAAATGGTATAATATATATATGTACGGATAGATTATGTGAACTTTGTGATATAAATAGAACGTCAAAGAGAGTAACGTAAAAGACATCAAAATCTATAAAATAGATCGATTTCTTTCAAGTAGCTAAATATTGTTTTCGAATCCACGGAACTGAAAAGGGTTTTCATATCCGGGACTCGAAAGTATTTATCACGAATGTGCTTGAAATCGGAACATTCTATTAAAAAAATGCTCCACTGTGAATAGAGCATCACATGCATAACACACCGGTGGATCCTCTCGTTTCAAAAGGAACGAATGAGTAAGATATGTGTGCCCGGTACGGAGCTGAGAGAGGACAATTTCCTCTCTACGATCCTTCCGACTTGGTGTTGATGTTTTAAGTTTCGGTTGTACTTTAAAAAGTTTATTGCTCGTCTCGAGAGACCAGCGTTGCTGCCATAAACGGTATAAGGATCAACGATTATTTTTAAAGTGGCAATGCGAAGTCGCAATTTGTTTTATCTAATTAATGGGTAAAGTCCCAGAATGCATTGAGTCATGGACCGCAATGAACTCTGGGAGAGATTGAGATCGTTTACGTATTACACGTAGTTGTAAATGTAATGTAAATTATTGTAAGCTAAATTTAGAACATGCTAGAACAAACTTAGCCATTTGAAAAAATCAAAACTTTATTTGAATGTTGATGTTGAGGTGTGTGAATAATTTATATCATGTTATTTAAAGAATACTTTTATAATATCAAAAATGTTATTATTTTTCTAAACAAAAATAAAACTGACATGAGCTCCTCCAGGTTAACTGTATTCGCTGACCTACATTATGGTAACCTATGTATAACAATCTATTTCCGCTGGAAACGAAAAGATTCAATATCTGGATATTATTCTCATTTCCTATATCTTGTCATTTATCTTGATACAAGATAATCCTTTGGTATACAATAGACAAAACAGGGAACTTACGTTTAGTCTATATGTTTTAGCCCGAAAGTAATCAAGAATTAAAGCCATCTAGTGTTGAGGACATTAAAAATCTCTAAAACCTGCCAATCTTTGTTTTACGTCCATATACATCACTGATATGCATATATCACATATATTGGACTTTACTGATGAAATAAATTAATTGTTCCTGAACAAAATGTTCCTATTGGAAACAATTAAGACTTCTTTATAGAGTTAGAAGACTGATTTGAAGACAAAAAGTTGACCTGTAGAGTTTAGGGTTTTTTCAGGAATCCGCATTTTTACCTCAGACGAGGCAGCTGAACATTTTCCCCGAAAACAGTCTTCTTGCTGTGTAAAACGCTTTTAATAGTATATAAGAAGATCATTTGGTATTTGTACTTGTGTGCGTTATACTAATGTAGGTCAGATCCAGGTTAAATAATAATCTGTTAGGGTTGACAACATACCAAATGGGCATACCGACAAGCATCGAACACGTCTGACTTTGTATCGCACAAGACAATATAATGGTTTAATGAGATCGTGACGGGTGATCATGATTATGTCGACAATGAAAAGTTTTCCCTGGTCGTCATCATCCTCGGCCCTAGGTGAAAATCGCACTCACGCTTATTTAGATAAGATATAGTGCGATTTTCACTTAGGTCCGTGGATGCGGGTACCTTCTGCTGTTACACTTTTTCACTGTAATCATGATTATGGGAACAAGTCGTGAACAATTTAATCAACTGAGTCATGTTAATACCGTAGGTCGGAATACAAGGATGTCAGTATCTAGAAATAGAAAACCTGCTGGTACAGTTTATAATTAGATACCGAGGTATTGGTTTCAAGCTCAATATACCTATAGGTGAAACTGAAGGACTTTTCATCGTCATTTTCACCTGTTGAATAGTTGAAATGAGCTCTTCTATACAATTGACAAGTCTTTGTTCACCGCTTTTTTGTTTTGCTGTTTTTTTGTTATTTTTTTTTTTTTTAATACTTTTTATCACGTCACAGAACCGTTCCACCTTGAAATGGCACGAATTAAAAATTGACTTTTTCATCAGTGAAAAACACTGTGAAAGGCTCATTTATACTGCTATTGTAATTGCTTATAAAAATGAACTACAAAACTTTGTCTTCACGTTCTTCGTAAGTTGAAAATATTTAAAAAAAAAATGCTATTTTCGCATTTAATTCTCAAGAGGTAACATATATAATCATTAATTCGTTGAGTACGGTTTACTTTCTAGTGCATATTTATTGTTCATCAGTTCTTCCCTAGATTAACATTTCTCAATCAAAGTATAAAATCCTCTCTGATCCATAATTGTATGTGGCTCCCTATCAGTCAGTTACTTGTATCAATTGAAATATCAATCAAGATAAATAGATAATTAAACAAATCCAAATATAGATCAAAATGTTTCGATGATAAAGATGTACGTCCCGATGTAATATCAAATGGTTTTTACTATAAGTTGACTTTTAATTTAAATATCCTAATATATAGCACATGATGTTTGGAGAGTCAACGCTGAACTCACTAAAAAATCTCAAACAAAACCTTTGGTTTGTTAATTAAAACTTACACGAAAGCAAAAGAACAAAAGTATTTGTACAATGTATTATCATTCCGTCTTGACCAAGTGTATTTCTATTGAAACTTAACTTCAATGAAACATCTCAGATATTATCTAATATGTACATATCGGGTAATATAACATCAATGATACCGATAGCGGGAAGTAAAACTTGGCCTTGATATAAAATAATGTCTGTGGCTGTAAATAAGGATACAATGATATCAGCGTCGATGGATTTGCCATCATCAAACATTTAGATAAGAATATTCAATCGTTTATCAATTTTCTCCATTTCGTTTGATCACAGCGGAATGTTTACCCGATTGCCCGCCCCTCATGATACGGTAAATATCTACACTATCACGCTTGTCAATAATTTATGCATTTACGGACTATACGATAAATAAATATCCCGAATATCGCCTATTTCTAACGAATCGGAATTCAAAATTCATCATCTAAGGTCCCTGTTAATAATCTAGCTGTAACATAGTTTCCAAGAAAAGCTCTTCACAAATTCTATTTTTAGTGTTGTTTTTTTTTATAAAATGTTCCCACCTCAGGTAAGTTTTCTTTTTTTGGTAACCATGGAATTATTGGTTAAGGAAATAATTATGGGTACTGGTGTAATGCATATGCTATGCTGTACATGTATGAAGTACACGGTATTCCGTATGTTAGTGTGTTATGTATATGCTATTCTGTTTGTTTGTGATGTATATGATATTATGTTAGTGTGTTATGTATATGCTATTCTGTTAGTGTGTTATGTATATGCTATTCTGTTAGTGTGTGATGTATTTCATATTATGTTTGTGTGTTATGTATATGATATTCTGTTTGTGTGTGATTTATATGATATTCTGTTTTTGTGTGATGTATATGATATTCTGTTTGTGTGTGATGTATATGATATTCTGTTTTTGTGTGATGTATATGATATTCTGTTTGTGTGTGAAGTATATGATATTCTGTTTGTGTGTGATGTATATGATATTCTGTTTTTGTGTGATGTATATGATATTCTGTTTTTGTGTGATGTATATGATATTCTGTTTGTGTGTGATGTATATGATATTCTGTTTTTGTGTGATGTATATGATATTCTGTTTGTGTGTGAAGTATATGATATTCTGTTTGTGTGTGATGTATATGATATTATATTTGTGTGTGATGTATATGATATTATATTTGTGTGTGATGTATATGATATTATATTTGTGTGTGATGTATATGATATTCTGTTTGACCTTTATATAAAACAAATGTCTGTGGCTGTAAATAAGGAACAATGATATCAGTGTCGATGGATTTTCCATCATCAAACATTTAGATAAGAATATTCAATCTTTTATTATCTATTTCTCCATTTCGTTTGATCACAGCGGAATGTTTACCCGATTGCCCGTCCCTCATGATACGGTAAATATCTACACTATCACGCTTGTCAATAATTTATGCATTTACGGACTATACGATAAATAAATATCTCGAATATCGCCTATTTCTAACGAACCGGTATCATACGATTTATTCCGACTTTGTAGTTCACAACCCCCTGGTTTAAACCGCTTTACCAAATAACTTAACAATATTAATACCAAACACAAAGTCGCTACATGTAATTACAAACTGGAAAAAAAACAAGGGGAACGCTACCATGTGTGAAACTGAAAATTTTACATGTTCTTAAAATTCATCCAACGTCAGTGAAGGTATTTACCGCAATACCGAGGAATCAATAGATACACCTCACTAGCGTACGTTTGGAGTTTCCCACATACATTTTAAATACCCACCTGTTGACCTTTATGCACATTTTCTATTTTTGTAATATAAGCACTATACAATGGAAACTTCAGGTTTTCAGCTTTAAAACTTCCGTAGCTACACATTGTAGTTAACTGAAGTGTGAGGATATGTAACATCCAAGACAACAATCACATTGTTCGTAGTCAGGATGTTTGGATCATTATTGCCTTAAAGTCAACGACGTATTTGACATAGGAAAATCCCACATTGGTTTATTGTCCGACAAACCAATTGAGAGTTAGTATGTACAGAAACAGGGTCTACTGTAGTCTGTGTTTGATATAGAAGGATTACATGTAAAACAGACTGATAAGGACAAAAGGTCAAACTAGACAATGACATTTGTTTTGTAATCAGATATTAACACTTTGATACAGAAAACAGGACAAACTAGACAATGGTCTTGATACTGTAGCAGACTACGGCTAGCAGCCATACAAGAAAATCCATTGTAAATATTTTAACTTGATACATGGAAGTATAGACGAGGAATCCATAGGTCAACATGAGATGGAATCCTGACGTCAACATGAGATGGAATCCTGACGTCAACATGAGAACAAATATCTGATGTTCCTAATAAACAAGATTTGTGATGTGGGATTGTACAACAACAAGTTTGCCGGTACAACGAACTTTCCAAGTTAGCTTTCGACCACATCCACAGTGATGGAGAGTGAAATACGATCTTCCCGTGAGTACAAACCAGTAAACCCGCACAGGAATGTATACGATAAATCTATATCTAACTGTAATAGAGCTAAGTTTATTGCAGTGTTTTGGTTTAAAATGAGAGTAAGGATTATATGCAAGTACTGGTTATTTATTAGAAAGGCGTTATGCTACGTTCAGTTACTTTCGCGCCATTTAAAAAGCAATACTTGTAAATACATCAGTAATACAGGATCCCAGTTAAATAACGTTAAGTACACAGGTATCTTCATTATAATTTTTTATCATTATGAAATTTAATAACCTATCTTTAAATTTTGAAATGATTAGATGATCAGCTGTAATAACTTAGAAGATGTGCTGACAATACAAACCATATTTTGTGTAAATATCTCATTTTATATAAGATCGCTGTGTAAAAAACATAATCGTGACCTTATTCCATAAAACAAATTAACACCATCAAATCATTGTGACCTTTTCAATGACACAAACTTTTAAACACAATCACTGCACGTAATTGTAACCTATTTCAGACACAAATTGATACCATCATATAATAAGGGCCCAGCACAAAAGTGCGCTATAGTAATCACCTTATCCGTCCGTCTGTCTGTCCGTCAGCACTTTTATTTCCGTACAATAGCTTGAGTTTCCTTGGGCCTATCGAACTCAAACTTGATACAGTGCTTTCTTATCAAAAGCACGTGTTTGGGATTTCTTTTCTGTCTCAAAAGTCAAAGGTCAAGGTCACTGTTGATAAATATAGAAAATAAGTTTCCATGCAATAAAAAGGTCAAGATCACACATTAGATAGAAATCAAGTGTTCACGGGTATTAGCTCCATATTCTACTTTATAAATTTATAAGTTACTATGTGTTTTGTTGCCTTTTATAGCAAAGTGTACGGTCTAACCAGAGTCATCCAGACTTTCGACTTAAATATTTTTCGTGCTGTTTTTATGGTGAAAAAAGTGACCAAAAGGCAGAACAACCAAATTGATATACTGATATACAATGGTGACAATGGCTTGACACCCTGTATAGAAAACGTACTCCCTTGTCTTAGATCCACGTGACGAGTACCCTACTGTAATTGTTGTCATTCTGTCCTTCAACCTAGCGTAGCATTTTTGTATTTGGAAATTATCTCCGAACCTCTCATGAGTTTTGAGGTTTTAGAATAGGGGTATACCAAATTCATGATGTCAAGGTCAAGGTCGTTGTTACTAAAAATAGAACACGGAGTATACTGTCAAAGTAATCATCTCAGGTCTTTGTCAGTAATCTAGCTGTGACATAGTTTCCAAGAAAAGTTTTTGACAAGTTTCTTTTTCCTGTTGTATCTTTTTGTATAATATAATTAAATCCTCAGGTAAGTGTTCCTTCTCGGTAAGAATGGAATTTTTGGTTAAGGAAATATTTATGGGTATGTATTGGGAATAGAAGGTTTATACTTAACAATCAATGAGTCTTACGTCTAATAGAAATTTAACACATGTACTTAATACCTCATAATTGCATACTAGTTTGTATGATTATTTATTTTAAGAAATATGCAGCATATTCCGTACTTGTAAGATGTACATGATATTCCGTACTTATGTGATGTATGTGATATTACGTACTTGTGTGGTGCATATGATATGCCGTACTTGTGTGATGCATATGATATTCTGTTTGTGTGTAATGTATATGATATTCCCAATCTAATTAGATTTAGACTTGAAAATTCCTATCCTCTACGATACTCTACGATACACTGCAATACAAGATATGACGATATCCCGTTGGAGGTCATCTCAGCATAACCTTTGGGCTTCAAATTTAAGCCAATGAAAACTGGTCAATGACGTCATTATTCAACAAATGACAAAGAGTCTGATACGAGCCTTCGGTTTCGTCTCCTTAGTATTTGCGACTCAATTCAGCGCTTGATTTGAAAAACATGTATGCAAAATTTCACAAACATCGGTGCTAGATTATCTTAATGGCCGCGGTAATAAAAATATTGCTTATCCTCTGGACGTTACATTGAATGTATGACGTACATGATATTCGTATGTGTGTGATGCATATGACATTCTGTACATATGTGATGTACATGACATACAACAGATTGATATGTACCCAATATTCCATAGTAGTTATCAAATTGTGTTGGAATCAATTATATTGACATAGGTTCGACATCATGAATATTAAAATATCTACTTTTGTGTTTGTTTCAAGGAAAATGATAAACATTTATGAATAGAGATCAAGATTTAGCAGCCATCACCAACAATCATTAATTACTCTTCATATTAATATAGTTATTTCTATTTTATAATAGGGCTTTTGACATATCACTGAGATGTCCGACCAGGGAGAGCTGTACGAGGATTCCTGGATTCTATATTATGTACTGGACAGGATGATGGGGAACCGGGAAATGATGGCCGTCAGGAAGAAGCTGACACTTATACTTGAGCAGTTAAGGAACACTGATCAGACAAAATCAGAAACGATTTCCACAGGAAGTTCAGCAGAAGGAATTATGATGAAGGGCTCGGAGCAAGATCAAATGCTTATTCACAACTCTGTGGTAGTTATATGTCCGGACCAACAAAGCAGTATCACACCAGATATCGCTAATAAAACGGTATTTATTATGAGAGATACCGACAGCCGACCTGGCTATGTAACTTTGCAGCTGATTGGACGGACGTGCACTTCAGACTTGCTGAATGCGATTGTACCTGTTGGAGATGTACACTTTATATCAAGTGAAATGTATGCACGGTTGTTATCAGATCAAGTTATTGATCAATTTAAGACTACCGTATCCACTCATGGACCAGCTACTACTACGTCGAGCAAATATACAGAATCAGATATGGATTTAGTGCGTGCGTTCGCATGTCCTAGTTGGCCAAGCGAGAGCAATGAGTGGGTGAGTAGACATCGATTATATAACTGGGCGGATAAATGTATGAGGGATCAAATAGTACAAGATGGTTGTTATCTCGTCCCTGTAGGAGATAAAACGTCAGCCTACACATTCCTACAATGGAGAATTTCGTTCCCGACTGCGGAACGCAAACTCATTCATTCTCTCAGTCATGTCCAGTTCCAAGTGTACTGTCTTCTCAAGTATCTTTTAAAACAGATATCCGGGAAGTTGAAGCAAATATATGGGGATACAGATATTCTCTCATCATATATTATCAAAACAACTATACTCCATGCAGTAGAAAACACACCTTTATCTTTATGGGAAGAAAAGAATACATTTCTTTGTTTCATGCTGTGTTTAAATATTTTGGCCACGTGGGTGAATGCAGGATATTGTCCTAATTACTTTATAAACAGGAACAATATGTTCCTTGGTAAAGTTCATGGTGAAAATCAACAAAAACTCCTTCGTTTACTTGTTGAACTCCGTGATATGACATGGGGTTGTCTATCAATAGGAACATTCTTCCAACCATCTATAGGAGAGTGTATTCAGATAGTGAAAAATGGAGCCTGGGAACTAGTACTGCCTACACCAGCACAATCAGAAAGAGAAACTGATATTACAATAGTCTCGCAGTCCTTACCTTTGTTTTGTACAACTGATGTACTGCCCGCTTTGAAACTTCTGAGCAAATCAAAGACAGACATGGATGAATCCATTGCTTACATTAGTACGGCAAGCGCACTCTCTTTTAAAGGGATGGAGGTATTTGATAAACAAGCTCCTCTCGAAGGAAACAAACAGAAGTATAAATCTCCTAGGAAATGTAAGAAGTTTATATCACCACTTGCTGTAGTTTGTACAAGTCCAGGCCTGCTGAGGTTGGCAACCTATCACTACCAGACTGGGAATTACATGAAAACACTGGAAATGTGTGGACACCTAATCTCCTCGTTGAAAGTTTTCGTTGATAGCGGTCATGTCAAGGATCGAGACGGATACGAACATTTCTACTGTGGGCGTGGGTATAGTCTTCTACACAAATTTCAGCAAGCATTTGTATTAAACATGGCTTTAACAGAAACATCTTCAAATTTCTGTCCAGTTCATTTACAACTAGAGTTAACGAAACTCCGTAATTCTAAACTACTAATCCCACCACTTCCTTACGCCGTGTTCCTGACCTTCCTGTGTAACCATGAGCTTAACGATACAAGAAGACGTGACGCAGCACTGATCGATTCGGGCCGTGAAGCATGATAAGTACCAGGGAGAAAGTATATACTGGATTGTCCACAATCTCTTAGGGATCTGTTACGAAATGGTCGGTGACATACGTAGTGCTCTCAGGGAATACAAGGACTCTCTGAGTGGTGCAAGACATTATCATTTTTATAATCCTGCCATGGAGAGGATAGCACGACTCGAATATTCTCAATAATGACAAAGAATTTATTTTTGATGTTATGTAAAGGACCAACATCAATAGCGTATTCCGTAATTGTGAGATGTACACGTTATGATGTACAAATTATTCCGTGCTTGTGTTATATACATGGTATTCTGTACGTTTGAAATGTACATATTCTATAAGATTGATATGAACACAATATTCCGTAAGAGCACAGGCGCCGCTTCTGGTTGGTATAGTATGAAAAGAGGACTAATATTTTTATCCATGAATATTAACCAGACGCCTGTGGTAAGAGCGAGTTATCAAAAAGTATTTGAATGAATTACGTTGACATAGTTTTGACATCACGAATATTATAAGGAAATTGATAAATGACGTCTGCATTGTATACCCATCACCATTCCTTGATTCTATATCATGTCCTGGACAGGATGATACGGGGCCGAAAGATGATGGTCAGCAGGAAGAAGCCAATTCTTGTACATGAACAATTAAAAAAAATACATTTTTTGTTTCATAATGCGTTTAAATATTTTGGCCACGTGGGAAAATGCGAAGCATTGCCCTGACCACTTTATTAAATTGAACAATATTTTCCTTTGTGAAAGTTCATGGCGAAATCTACAAGAACTCCTTTGTTTACTTGTTGAGCTCCAGGCTATGGCATGGGATTGTGTATCGATTGGAACAGACTTCAAAAATGTCAGCATTGTTAGAAATCCACTATATCTTTTAGCTCCGAAAAAAAGAATGTGAATTAAGAATATTCTCGTAGTCTATTTCCTTTTTTTTATTTTTAGCGCCGATGTACTCCCAAAAGTGTAAAAAAAAAAAACCACTAATCTCAGAATATACAAGAACATGACTACCAGATTGGGAATTATACATTAGAAATATGTGTATACATGATCTCATCATAGACACTTCCGCTGGTGGTGCTCCTAGTGTAACGGATCGAGACAGTTATGAACAGCTTTACTGTGGCACGGGTATACTCTTCTAAACAAATATCACAGGCATGTATAGCAAGCATTGACAGTTCTGTCTATACCCGTTACAGCCGGAGCTAACAAACCCAACGGGAGGATTCATGTACTTGATCTCCCTCTGCTCTCCTACGATGTGTTCTTCACGTTCCTGTCTCACCATGAACTTGTTAACACCAGACGACTTAATACAGCACTAATCCATCATCGGGACGTGAAATGTGACGAAATGCGGGGATGGGGCACAGACTTGATTCCTTATGACTCAAGAACTGAAACTGCATACATGGGTCATGGTTTTACCTAGGTGAGACAGTGTGTTATGTACTAATCGTAGGTCACTCTGACCTACATTTTGATCTTTGGCCTACATTAAAGAACAACAGGCCCATGGACCTTTACGGTCACCTGTTTTTATTTAATATATTTCAGTTAATTAGACCTTTTTGGGTCTGCCCAGCAGCCCCTGATGATCTGTCAGGGCCAGGATGTGGTCATAATGTTAACCAAGTTAGAAAGAATTCCAGTAGCAATCAAAGAAATGATAGTCGAAAACTGGATTTTCCCTCTATAATGTTGTGTATATGGTTGTATATTTTATTGTGTATTCGCCGGTTTGGCCTGCGAGTCAGCCTCGGCTCGTCGGCCAGACATCAGACATCATCACGCCATGTGATTTTCTGGCGGGAAGTTGAAAAATGATATTGGACTTCTCCGAAGAAGAATTATATTCTGATGAAGTTTTCTGTGTTTTGATATTGATACAACCAACATTTTCTTGTGAATATCTTCTTTGATTCGTTGTTTCAGAAACATGTTATATATGTTTCTGGTTATTTTATGACTTTTGTCAATTGTGCGTTGGTTGATGAGACGTAGGCCTATACTCTGATTAAACGATGACGTCATCATAAGTTGAAAAAAGCCGGCACTTCTTACAGTTGTTTTCATTTCCAAAGGAAAGGAGTTCCTTCGTCGCCATGTTAGATCATTGTTTCATTTGTTTGACAGTTTAATTAAAAATGTTCCAGTCTTACAACATGTTTTGAGATCCAGTTAATCAACTCCATACAGAACGTTGAATTAGATATGAACTTATATCAGTACTAACAGTGACTTTTCTGAAGAAAAAAAACCCATTTTATAACAGTGGACAGTCAGCACGTGAACTGTAAGCAACTGAACAATATCATATATATACATGTGTGCAATGTATAACAAAAATATGTACCTTTTATCTAGCTCTTGATTTATCAATGTTGATTATTATTGCTCTTTTGCCATATCTTGATTATATTGCACAACATCATTGTTTTTCCCACAATCTTCGGTGGGCTAATGCTAGTGAATTTTTTTCTCAGATATATTATATCAGAAATATACTATTCATAAAGAGCGAAATCTCTGCTGATAATTCTGTAGATAACATGTTATATTTGGTTTACATTTTCAAGGATGAGCAAAAATAACCAGCTTTATACAGTTGGGGTGTATATACCAACTGATACAGTTGATGAATTACTAAGTGTAGTATCATAATATTGTACACTGTGTAATGTTCTTGAACATTTGAGATTTTATGCTAGTAATACTTTGTGATATTGATATATATGTGTTAAATTGTATCATGTAGAGTTATGGTACTGTAATGAGAAACTAACGCCATGCTGAGGTATTTTTCAGCACACCAATGGTAAAATTGTGTTATCCCAATTTTATTTTGTGTATTGTTTTATGGGTGTGATGAAAGAACATAATATTTTGTAACAGTAAAGGCGTTTGATCTAGGGGAATTAATTTGGAACTCGAACTGTAAGAGTTCTTTCCCTCTATTTTAGCTCTCTTTGTAAGATAACATGATTCTTCAGTATAGATAAAGGACTTGGAACGCGACTGAAGCGAAGATTGTGGGAAAACTCCCACTACGTCAGAAATCCAACATTACAATTTATCAAAGAGGAAAGCTAAAAAGGAAATAACCAAATCAAAACATTTGAAAAGCAGCATGCTGATAACATAAAAATAAATCAAAACATTTGAAAAGCAGCATGCTGATAACATAAAAATAAACAGTAAATCCTTCTGGAAACATGTCCTGTCAAAGAGAATATAAAAAAAATAAATATAGAACAAATCCCTGGATTTAGATAGAACACAAATCAAGAATCAAGATCAAGATCAATGTTGTAAATACTTGAAATCTAACAAACCTGTGGCCCAAACAATATTCCATTAGTTATATTGAAATCTACTGCAGATCTCGCTGCGGAACCTCTTAAAACTATTTCGAAAAACCTATGGATAAGGGATTCGTCGCACAAGACGGAAAAATTGCAGATGAGACGGCTATACATAAAATGCCAGAAAACTACAGGATAGTAAAAGATGAATTTTTGGACAAATAGAACGAAACAACATGTTCACTGTTTGCCAAGTTGGATTTCGTAAAGACCACTCTTGTGTCGCACAACTAATTAGCGCATTAGAAAACTGGACGGAGTATCTAGATAATAAACACAGTATTGCCAAAGAATACTAAAAACATTAGCAGAATATGGAATTAAGGGTCAACTACTACGCTGGATAGAAAAAAATCTTACAAACAGGAAATACAGGGTAACCATTAACGGCGAATCATCTTATTACATTGGTGTCAGAAGTGGGATCTCCATATGGAGTGTTTTTGGGCTAACACTCTTTTTAATCTACATTAATGACCTACCCGATGTCGTTAGAAATACAAATATTTGCCGACGACACTCAAATCCCAGTAATCGACTCCCTTGATGACCAAAATGCTTTACGACAAAATATTGATAGTCTCTACATAAGGTCAAACGACTGGAAACTTAATTTCAACTCTACCAAATGTAAACACCTGCATCTAGGCAGCCCTGACCCAGGAGCCTACAAGTTGAGGATGACAACTATTTGGGAGTTATCGTCGTCAACCAGCTAAAATTCAATAAACTGGAGAATTCGGGTATAAAGGCTGATCGTGCTTAAGACGTAATATGGATATCCTACATTCAAAACATTTTAAGATATCCTAAATTCGAATTATGGATATCCAGAAATGAATTATGGATATATCCTAAATTCGAATTATAGATATCCAGTTTTGTTAATAAATAGTAAAACGGCGCCCCATAGAAACGGAGCGACAAAAGCATCTGTAGGGGCAGGCGAAACAAATGAACAACGAAAAGTCTTTTGAGGACTTTACTTACGAAGTCCAGGGCTCATCAGGTTCAGAAAAATAATAAAGCACACACAGCTGAAAATTAACAAGTAGGGGCGAATCAGCGAATCAAATAAAACAGTTTTAAACTTGCAAGATTAGTTTCGATGAAATATAACTATAGAGCGACACAATAAGCATGGCTTCTCAGTGGATCAGGCTACATTGGATACTGTCAGAAGGAAAGAGTCCTTGTCAAGAAAAGCAGTAGTAATATACATCCAACGAAAATCTGTTTGTTAGGATCCAGTTCCGATATTGGATTATACCGTCGTTATTACTTACTGGATAATATATATATATATGCAATCCAATAAATTTTCCTTAATTATTGAAAGACAACAATGACGTTATTTTCTTTTTATTCATATATTCACACTTAAGTTATTACAGGTTTCGTGTACGTGTTGGCTAAATATAGGATCATGAGACCGTTAGAGATCCTTGTTATGAATGAACGATTCAAAAACACGATAATGCAATATCTATACAAAACGAAAATAGGAAAATCCCACATTGGTTTATTGTTCGGGTGTATAGCAACGACTGTCAACAGAAAGACCAATTGAGAGTTAGTGTGTAGAGAAACAGGGTCTACTGTCGTCTGTGTTTGATATAGAAGGATTAAAACGTAAAACAGACTAGTTCTAATACTAGACAGTGGTCAATGACAATGGTTGTTATTAGACTATCACTCGATACGGACAACAGGACAAACTAAACAAGGGTATTTATCCTGAAGGAGACTACTGCTAGCATCCATACAAGATATTCCATTTTAAATATTGTGATTGAAACTTGATTTATGAAAATACAACTACGGAGTCAATACGTCAACATGAGAAAAATATGGAATGTTCTTAATATATAGAATTGCACAACAAACGTCATCCACAGTGATTGACAGTTCACTATTGTGTGAAATATGACATCTCCTGGAAAAAAAACATGGGCGATAAACAACTTTGCCGGTACAACGAACTTTCCAGGTTACCATTCGCCCAAATCCACAGTGATGGAGAGTTAAATACTGTATTACCGGATCCTCAACTGTGAAATACGATCTTCTCGTGAGTACAAACCAGTAAACCCGCTTGGGAATGTATACCGTAGATATCTAGCTGTAAAAGAGCTACATTTATTACAGAGCCTTGGGTATAAGAATAGTAAGGATTTCATGCAAGTCCTGGTTATTTATTAGAAAGGCGTTTTGCTGCTTTCAATTACTTTCGTGTCCCTTTAAAAAGCAATATTTTATTTTAAATGTAGGTCAGTATCGCTAGGTATTGCAGTAATACAGGATCCCGGTTAAATTACGTTAAGCTCACAGGTAGATTATAATTTTTTTAATCATGAAATATAATAACCTTTCTTCGCATTTTGAAATGATAAGATGATCAGCTGTAATAACTTGGATGTGCTGACAATATAAACCAGATTTAAATCACATTGTCTGTCTAGCCGTCCGTCCGTCAACACTTTTATTTCCGTGCAATAACTTGAGTTCCCTTGGGCCTGTCGAACTCAAACTTGATACACTGCTTTCTTATTGAAAGTACATGTTTAAAATTGCTTTCCTGTGTCAAAAGAAAGTCAAAGGTCAAAGTCACTGTTGCTATATATAGAAAATCAGTTTCCATGCAAAAACTTCAATTTTCTTTTTCCAATCAACACAATGCTCTTTTCTTTAAATGATTGCTTGCAATTGCTTTTCAAATTTGAAGGTTGAAGATCAAACATACTTTAGATTGAAATCAAGCATTCACGGGTATTCGTTCCATATTCTACTGACAAAAATGGATTGGTTATAATGTGTTTCGTTGGCTTTTATGGCAGTGTGTACTTAAGTTAACAAATAACCTGTCAGTCTAACCGGCCAACCAGACTTTCAACTTACAGGTTTTTCGTGCTGTTCTTAAGGTGGAAAAAGTGACAAAAGGACAGAAAAACTTAATTGATATACAATGGTGACAATGGCTTGATACCATGTATAGAAAACATACCCTTTACATTAAGCTGAGGTCATATAAATTTCACTATACAACGTAAACTTCAGCTTTTCAGCTTCCGTGTGTACGCATTGTAGTTAACTGAAGGGTGAGGATATATAACACCCAAGACCACAATCACCTTGTACAGAGTCAGGATGTTTGGTTCATTGATGCCTTAAAGTCAGGGACATATTTGACATCTTTATGTTACTTTTAACTAATATATTTATTAGATGGGAGGATATACACCACTGTCATCGCATAAATGTAATATACCCATCTCGGGCATTGTTACATATAGTTCATTATCAAGTCAATTCAACATTTAATACTAATTCAGGTGTTATTTTTTTTTTTTTTTTTTTTGTGTCAGCCGTTACTAATAGTGAACGTGACCGAGACTGCGATTTAGCTAGGCCTAATAAGGAGCAGAACAATAGTATTCGAGATTATTGAAATCTTGGAAAAGTGATCATGTAAGAGCATAAAAAATAGTTTTATTCAACAATGATAATTTGTTATATTTCATGCACTGACATGATAAGGAACAGTCCTTGTTCCTTGTCAGATAGCAATGACGTCACTTAAACTGTTTTTTATTGATAACTACTGACACATCAGTTATTGGAAAGGTATCGTGTACGTGTTGGCTAAATATAGGCCAAATGAGGTCATTAGACATCATTTTTATGAGTTAACGACTCAAAAACGCCATAATGTAATACCTATACAAAACGAAAATAGGAAAATCCCTTATTGGTTTATTGTCCAGGTGCATAGTATAAGGAAAACAGGACAATGTAGACAATGGCATTGATACTGTAGCAGATGTCGGCTAACAGTAAGGAGCAGAACAATAGTATTAAGGATTATTGGAATCTTGGAATAGTGAGTGTGATCATGTCAGAGAATGCTGTATCCTTGTCAGATAGCAATGACGTCACTTTAAATGTTTTCATTGATACTACTGACACATAAGTTATTACATAGGTTCGTGTACGTGTTGTCTAAATATAGGTAAAATGAGACCGTTGGGGATCCTTGTTATGAATGAACAACTACCATAATGTAATACATATACAAAACGAAAATAGGAAAATCCCACATTGGTTTATCGTCCAACAAACCCATTTGAGAGTTAATGTGTACAGAAAGAAACAGGATCTACTGTAGTCTGTCTTTGATATACAGGGATTACAAGTAAATAAGGATATAAGGACAAACTACAAAATGACATTTGTTTTGTAATAAGATATCACTTTGATACAGAAAACAGCACAAACTGGACAATGGTCTTGATACTGTAGCAGACTACGGCTAGCAGCCATACAAGAAAAACCAATGTAAATATTGTAACTTGATACATGGAAGCATAGATATGGAATCCAGGCGTCAACACAAGAACAAATATCTGATGTTCCTGATATTTAAGATCTTTGATGTGGGATTGTACAACAGCAAACGTCGTCCACAGTAATTGACACTTTACTACTGTGTGAAATACGACATCTCCTGAAAAAAGATATGGATGATTAAGAAGTTTTCTGGTACAACGAACGTTTCAAATTTCCTTTCGACCACCTCCAGTTATGGAAAGTTAGATACTGTTTTACCGGATCTCGTAAGTAAAAATCAGAAAACCCGCTTGGGAATGTATACGATAGATATATATCTAACTGTAAAAAAGCTACATTTGTTGCAGTGTTTTTGGTTTAAAATGAGAGTAAGGATTACATGCAAGTACTGGTTATTTATTAGAAAGGCATTATGCTATGTTAAGTTACTTTCGCGTCCCTTTACAAAGCAATAATTGTATCTTAAATGTAGGTCCTTTTCGCTAAAAAATAGTAGTAATACAGAGTCCCAGTTAAATAATGTTAGGCTCATAGGTATCTTAATTAAAACTATTTTATCATGAAATTAAATAACCTTTCTTTAAATTTTGAAATGATTAGATGATCAGATGTAATAACTTAGGTGTGCTGACAATTTAAACCGGATTTGTAAATATCTAATTTTATATAAGATTTCTGTGTAACGAACATAATTGTGACTTATTCCATGGCACAAATTGACACTATCATATAACTTTGACATATTCCATGGCAAAATTTAACACTATCACATAATTATGAACTATTCATGGCGCACATTGACACCTTCACATAATTAGGGCCCAGTACGAAAGTGCGCTATAGTGATCACCGTGACAATCCGTCTGTCTGTCCGTCCGTCTGTCAAGTCTGTCCGTCAGCTCTTTTATTTCCGTCTATAACTTGAGTTTCCTTTGGCAAATCGAACTCAAATTTGATATAGTACTTTCTTATTGAAGCTAATTGTTTGGGGTGCTTTTTTTTCAAAAGTCAAAGGTCAAGGTCACTGTTGCTGAATATAGAAAATCCGTTTCCATGCAATAACTCCATACAATGCTCTTTTATTAAATTGCTTGCTTGCAATTGCTTTTCAAGTTTGAAAGTTAAAGGTCAAACTTACTCTAGAAAGTACTCCAAGTGTTCATGGGTATTAGGTCCATATTCTACCGTAAAAAATGGATTGGTTATAATGTGTTTTGTTGGCTTTTATGGCAGAGTGTACTTAAGTTGATAAATAATCGGTCAGTCTAACCGGCCATCCAGACTTTCGACTTAAAGGCTTTTCGTGCTATTCTTCAGGTGGAAAAAAGTGACAAAAGGACAGAAAAACTTAATTGATATACAATGGTAACAATGGCGTAGCACCCTGGTTAGAAAACATACCCTTTACATTGAGCTGAGGTCATATAAATTTCACTATACAACGTAAACTTCAGCTTTTCAGTTTCCGTATGTACGCATTGTAGTTAACTGAAGGGTGAGGATATATAACACCCAAGACAACAATCACCTTGTACGGAGTCAGGATATTTGGTTCATTGATGCCTTAAGTCAGGGACGTATTTGACATCTTAATGTTACTCTTAATTAATAGATTTATTAGATGGGAGGATATACACCACTGTCATCGCACAAATGTAAAATATACCCATCTCGGACATAGTTATATATAGTTAAACATTATCATGTCAATTCAAACATTAACATTTTAAGTAATTTTAAAGTAATTTTAAGTAATTTTAAAGGATTCAGTTGTTGAAAAAATAAGTTTTGTGTCAGCCGTTACTAATACTGAACGTGATCATCTTGGAATAGTGATCATGTCAGAGTATGAAAAATAGTTTTATTCAACAATGGCAATTTGTTATATTTCATGCACTTGCATGATAACCAATAGTCCGTTTTTCCTTGTCAGATAGCAATGACGTCACTTAAACTGTTTTTATTGATAACTACTGACACATAAGTTATTAGGAAGGTATCGTATCAGTGTTGGCTAAATATACGCCAAATGAGGACATTAGAGATCATTGTTATGAATTAACAACTCCACAATACCATAATGTAATACATATGCAAAACGAAAATAGGAAAATCCCACATTGGTTTATTGTCCGGGTGCATAGTTTACGGAAAGCAGGACAAAAGACAATGACATTGATACTGTAGCAGATGTCGGCTAACAGTAAGGAGCAGAACAATAGTATTAAGGATTATTGGAATCTTGGAATAGTGAGTGTGATCATGTCAGAGTATGCTTTATCTTGTCAGATAGCAATGACGTCACTTAACTGTTTTTATTGATAACTACTGACACATAATTTATTACAAAGGTTCGTGTACGTGTTTGCTAAATATAGATAAAATGAGACCGTTGGGGATCCTTGTTATGAATGAACAAGTACCATAATGTAATACATATACAAAACGAAGATAGGAAAATCCCACATTGGTTTATTGTCCGACAAACCATTTGAGAGTTAATGTGTACATACACAGGGTCTACTGTAGTGTGTGTTTGATATAGAGGGATTACAAGTAAAACAAACTGATACGGACAAAAGGACAAACTAGACAATGACATTTATTTTGTGATCATATATTATCACTTTGATACGGAAACAGGACAAACTAGACAATGGTATCGATACTGTAGTAGAGGTGGAAATATAGTTATGGAATCCAGACGCCAACATGAGAACAAATATCTGATGTTCCTGATATTTAAGATCTTTGATGTGGGATTGTACAACAACAAACGTCGTCCACAGCGATTGACACTTTAGTACTGTGTGAAATACGAAATCTGAAACAAATAAGGGTGATAAACAAGTTTTCTGGTACAACGAACGTTTCAAATTTCCTTTCGACCACCTCCACAGTTATGGAGAGTTAGATACTGTTTTACCGGATCTCGTAAGTAAAAATCAGAAAAACCGCTTGGGAATGTATACAATAGATATATATCTAACTGTAAAACATCTACATGTATTGCAGTGCTTTTGGTTTAAAATGAGAGTAAGGATTACATGCAAATACTGGTTATTTATTAGAAAGGCATTATGCTATGTTAAATTTCTTTCGCGTCCCTTTACAAAGCAATAATTGTATCTTAAATGTAGGTCCTTTTCGCTAAAAATAGTAGTAATAAAGAGTCCCAGTTAAATTATGTTAGGTTTATAGGTATCTTGGTTAAAACTATTTTTATCGTGAAATTAAATAACCTTTCTTTAAATTTTTAAATGATTATATGATCAGCTGTAATAACTTAGGTATGCTGACAATTTAAACCGGATATGTAAATATCTAATTTTATACAAGATTTCTGTGTAATGAATATAATGTAACTTATTCCATGGCACAAATTGACACTATCATATAATTTTGACCTATTTCATGGCAAAAATTAACACTATCACATAATTATGACCTATCAATGGCGAAAATTGACACCATCACATAATTAGGGCCAAGTACGAAAGTGCGCTATAGTTATCACCCTGACAGTCCGTCTGTCTGTCCTTCCGTCTGTCAGTCTGTCCGTCAGCACTTTTATTTCCGTGCTATAGCTCGAGTTTCCTTTGGCATATCGTGCTCAAACATGATACAGTACTTTCTTATTGAAAGTATTTGTTTGGGACGCTTTTCTTTGTCAAAAGTCAAAGGTCAAGGTCACTGTTGCTGAATGTTTCCATGCAATAACTCCATACAATGCTCTTTTATTAAATTGCTTGCTTGCAATTGCTTTTCAAGTTTGAAAGTTAAAGGTCAAACTTACTCTAGAAAGTACTCCAATTGTTCATGGGTATTAGGTCCATATTCTACCGTCAAAAATGGATTGGTTATAATGTGTTTCGTTGGCTTTTATGGCAGTGTGTACTTAAGTTAACAATTCTACCATGTTTGCTATGTAACGCCAGTTTTGATTGGTTTAAAACCATGCATTATTTTCCAATAACCCACGCTCGTGCCAATAATACACGGTAGTGAGTCACGGCTGTTACAATTTTATATATATAATATTCACACAATTTATAAAAGGTTACTATAGCCGAGTGGGCTAATGGGTTAGTCTTTCAATAATTGTTTATCACGATGCGAGTTCGAATCCTACGGAGCCCCCCTCCCCCCCCCCCTCCCCTCCCTTTTATTTTTTTTAATTTTTGTTTATCCTTTTTTTTTCAAAATCAATGCCATATGATAGATGCTCTTGATCGTAGTACTGCAATACTCCAGAAATAAATTACAAGGTTTTCTCGGGGTTTCTTTGCTTTTTTTCTATTAGAAAGAGGTCGATCTAAGAACTAAACAGTACAATAGTAATGGTAGAATAGAAATAATCAACTTTGACTCGTGTATTGTTGCAGGATATACAACTCGGACTCGGATATTTTGCAATTTTAATTAATAACTCAGGCCTGCGGCCTTCGTTATTAATTTAATTGCAAAATATCCTCGTCCTCGTTGTATATCCTGCAACAATACACGAATCATCGTTAATTATTTCTTAAATATAGTTGTTGAAAAATATTTTTGTGTCAGCCGTTATTAATACTGAACGTGACCGAGACTGCAATTTAGCTAGGCATATTAAGGAGCAGAACAATAGTATTCGAGATTATTGAAATCTTGGAAAAGTGATCATGTAAGAGCATGAAAAATAGTTTTTATTCAATAATGATAATTTTTATATTTCATGCACTGACAAGATAACCAACAGTCCTTGTTCCATGTCAGATAGCAATGACGTCACTTCAACTTTTTTTATTGATAACTACTGACACAAGTTATTGGAAAGGTATCGTGCACGTGTTGGCTAAATATAGGCCAAATGAGGTCATTAGATATCATTTGTATGAGCTAACGACTCAAAAACACCATAATGTAATACCTTTACCAAACGAAAATAGGAATTTCCCACATTGGTTTATTGTCCGGGTGCATAGTATACGGAAAACACGACAAAGTAGACAATGGCATTGATACTGTAGCAGATCACGGCGAACAGTAAGGAGCAGAACAATAGTATTAAGGATTATTGGAATCTTGGAATAGTGAGTGTGATCATGTCAGAGTATGCTTTATCATTGTAAGATAGCAATGACGTCACTAAAACTGTTTTTATTGATAACTACTTACACATGATTTATTACAAAGGTATCGTGTACGGCTAAATATAGGTCAAATGATACCGTTAGAGATCCTTGTTGTGAATGAACAACTCCACATACCATAATGTAATATCAATACAAAACGAAAATAGGAAAATTCCGCATTGGTTCATTGACCGGGTATATATATAGCAACGACTGCCACCAGGCAACCCGATTCAGAGTTGGGTGTACAGAAACAGGGTGTACTGTCGTGTGTGTTTGATATAGAAGGATCACAAGTAAAACAGACTGATACGGACAAAAGGACAAACCAGACAATGACATTTGTTTTGTAATCAGATATTAACACTTTGATACAGAAAACAGGACAAACTAGACAATGGTCTTGATAATGTAGCAGACTACGGCTAGCAGCCATACAAGAAAAACTTTTGTAAATATTGTAACTTGATACCTGGAAATATAGCTATGGAATCCAGACGCCAACATGAGAACAAATATCTGATGTTCCTGATATTTAAGATCTTTGATGTGGGATTGAGCAACAACAAACGTCGTCCCCAGTGATTGACACTTTACTACTGTGTGAAATAGGATATCTCCTGAAACAAATATGGATGATAAACAAGTTTTCTGGAACATTGAACGTTTCAAATTTCTTTCGACTACATCCACAGTGATGGAGAGTTAGATACTGTATTATCTATGTATACATAGATATATATCTCACCGTAAAATAGCTACATTTGTTGCGGTGCTTTTGGTTTAAAATGAGAGTAAGGATTACATGCAAATACTGGTTATTTATTAGAAATTCGTCCCTTTAAAAAGCAATAATTGTATCCTGAATGATGATGTAGGTCCTTTTCGCTAAAAATAGTAGTAATACAGGGTCCCAGTTAAATAACGTTAAGCACATAGGTATCTTAATTAAAACCTTTTATCATGAAATTAAATAACATTTTCTTTAAATTTTGAAATGATTAGATGATGAGCTGACTTAGAAGGTGTGCTGACAATATAAACCGAATTTTTATTTGAAGATCTCATTTTATATAAGATTTCTGTGTAATGGACATAATTGTGACTTATTCCATGGCAAAAATTGACACAATTATATAATTTTGACCCATTCCATGGCGAAAATTAATACCAGCACATAATTGTGACCTATTCTATGGCAGAAAATTAACACTATCACATACAAATGACCTATTTATGGTCCAAATTTTGACACCATCACATAATTAGGGCCCAGTACGAAAGTGCGCTATAGTAATCACCGTGACAGTCCGTCTGTCTGTCCGTCCGTCTGTCAGACTGTCCGTCAGCACTTTTATTTCCGTGCTATAACTCGAGTTTCCTTTGGCATATCGAACTCAAACTTGATACAGTGCTTTCTCATTGAAAGTATTTGTTTGGGATGCTTTTTTTGTCAAAAGTCAAAGGTCAAGGTCACTGTTACTGAATGTAGAAAATCAGTTTCCATGCAATTACTCCATACAATGCTCTTTTATTAAAGTGCTTGCTTGCAATTGCATTTAAGATTTGAATGTTAAAGGTCAAACTTACTCTAGAAAGTGTTCATGGGTATCAGCTCCATATTCAATTGTCAAAAATGAATTAGTAACTATGTGGTTTGTTGGCTTTTATGGCAGTGTGTACTGAAGTTAACAAATAACCTGTCAGTCTAACCGGCCATCCAGACTTTCGACTTAAAGATTTTTCGTGCTGTTCTTAAGGTAGAAAAGTGACAAAAAGACAGACAAAATGAATTGATATACAATGGTCACAATATATAGAAGACATACTCTTTACATTAAGCTGAGGTCATATCAATTTAAAATAGTGTGAAAAGCATGGAAAAAAAATATATACATTTTGTACGAATGTCCTCTAATTAAGCGATGGTGACCAACTAATGCATACAAAGGCTCATTGTTGTGTACTTTATAATTAACATTCGTCTGGTACAGTAATGAAAATTAAGTTTCACGCATTGTCTCCTCGCCTTAGATCCTCATGGCGAGTGACCTTTAGTAATTGTTGTCCTTCTGTCCTTCAATCTAGCGTAGCACGTTTGTATTTGGAAATGTCAAGGTCAACATTGTTCTTACTAAAAATATAACAGGGAGTATAATGTCAAAATACTTAATTTAAGGTCCATGTCAGTAGCCTAGCTGTAACATAGTTTCCAAGAAAAGCTTTTGACAAATTCCATTTTTACTGGTTTTTTTTTACATTTATAAATAAAATGTCCCCACCTCAGGTAAGGTTCTGTTTTGGCAACAATGGAATCATTGGTTAAGGAAATAGTTATGGGTATGCACAGGGAATATGAGATATATACATAGTAATCAATGAGTCCAACGTCATATAGAAATATAACATATATACATAATATTTTATAATTATATACCAGCTTGTGATGATCATTTATTTTGAGAGATAGGCAACGTATTCCGTACTAATGAGATGTACATGATATTCCGTACTGGTGTGATGAATAAGATATTCTGTACATGTATGAAATACATTATATTCCGTATGTGTATGATGTACATGATATTCCGTATTTGTATAATGTCACTGCTGCCGATAGTTCTTTTTTTTATTTCCTCGACATGGACGACACAACAAGAACAATAAAAACCTCTGAAATATACAGAGAAAATGGCCTAAGTATACAAAGGTATTTATAACAAGTATTTACTGTTCCTACTATGAATAAGAAGTAACGACTATTATAATTCTTTTCAACACATAGTATAGATAATAATTGCCTTCACCAACTGGCTATAGCTGTGTCTAAATGTTCCCAAGCAAATGACCCTAAAGGATACGCCATCGATGCTCAATACCGGCCGACTGCGCCACGAAATGGTTGTGTTAACCTACACACGCACTTTTGAACGACATTCTCACCTATCACACCTGGACACATAGCACTGCTAAATATAGACACACACGGACATTACTGGCAGGTGGTAACATACCTTATATGGGATTACACATCCAAACAGTAACGAATACTAAACAGATAAGACACTGACAGTAAACTTTGGACTACGTGCACATGTACTTAGACTTACGGATACAAGATAACTAATTAAATAATAGTTTACCTAATACATGTATTATACACACACACACATATAAATATATATATATATTGTATCCCTGTGACACATGTATGATTAAAATTATATTCTGTACATGTATTATGCATATGATATTCCGTATGTGTATGACAAAATATTTCAAAGAACTTATCAAAATAAGTTGGAATGAATTATATTGACATAGGTTCGACATCACAAATGTTAAAAAGATCTAGTGTTTAGTGTTTGTTTCAAGGAAAATGATAAACATTTATGAATAGAGATCAAGATTTTATAGCTATCACCAACAATATGTATGATGTACATGATATTCCGTATGTGTGACGTACATGACATACCATCAGATTGATATGTACACAATATTTCAAAGGACTTATCAAAATGTGTTGGAAAAACAATTATATTGATATAGGTTCGACATAACTAATATTAAATAATCTACTTTAGTGTTTGTTTTCAAGATAATGATAAACGTTTAAAAATAGAGATCAAGATTTTATAGCTATCACCAAAAATAATTATTTATTCTTCGTATTGATATTGTTATTTCTATTTTATAATAGGTCTTTTGACATATCACTGAGATGTCCGACCAGGGAGAGCTGTACGATGATTCCTGGATTCTATATCATGTCCTGGACAGGATGATTGGGAGCCGGGAAAAAGTGGCCGTCAGGAGGAAGCTGACACTTGTACGTGAGCAATTATATAACTGTGATGAAACAAAATCAGAACTGATTTTCACAGGAAGCTCAGCGGAAGGGATTAAGATGAAGGGCTCGGACGAAGATCAAATGTTTATTCACAACTCTGTGGTAGTTATATGTCCTGATCAGCAAACCAGTATCACACCAGATATCGCTAATAAAACGGTATTTATTATGATAGATACCGACAGCCGACCTGGCTATGTAAAATTGCAGCTGAAAGGACGAACGTCCGCTTCACACTTGTTAAATGCGATTGAACCTGTTGGAGATGTACACTTTATATCAAGTGAAATGTATGCACAGGCTTTTTCAGAGCATGTAAGTGATCAGTTTAGGCTTAGCGTAGACACTCTTGGACCAGCTTCTTCCATGCCGATCCAACTAGATAATACATTATCAGATATGGATTTTGTGCCTGCGTTCAGATGTACTAGTTGGCCAAGCGAGGCCAATGAATGGTTGAGTAGACATCGATTGTATAACTGGCCGAATAAATGTTTGAGGGATCAGGTAGCACAAGGTGGTTGCCATCTTGTTCCTGTAGGAGATAAAACGTCTGCCGACACATCCCTACAATGGAGAATTTCGTTCGCGACTGCAGAACGCAAACTCATTCATTCTCTCAGTCATGTCCAGGTTCTAGTGTACTGTCTTCTTAAGTACCTTTTAAAACAGATATCTGGGGAGTTGAAACAAATATATGGGGATACAGATATTCTCTCATCATATATTATCAAAACAACTATACTCCATGCAGTAGAAAACACACCTTTATCTTTATGGGAAGAAAAGAATACATTTCTTTGTTTCATGCTGTGTTTAAATATTTTGGCCATGTGGGTGAAAGCAGGATATTGCCCTAATTACTTTATAAACAGGAACAATATGTTCCTTGGTAAAGTTCATGGAACATCCAAACCAA
>NW_022979506.1:0-22001 GCF_902652985.1 Pecten maximus
AGTGATTCTGTTTCCAGCCAGACAAAGAGAGGTAAGATTGGGAAGTGAAGCCAGCACACTCAAAAGTCCCTCCAACCCAGCATCTCCAACACGGTTACCTGGAACCACAAGATAACATTATACTGACAGAAACCCACACGGTTACCTGGAACCACAAGATAATATTACACTGACAGAATCCCACACGGCTACCTGGAACCACAAGATAATATTATACTGACAGAATCCCACACGGTTACCTGGAACCACAAGATAATGTTATACTGACAGAATCCCACACGTTACCTGGAACCACAAGATAATATTATACTGACAGAATCCCACATGGTTACCTGAAACCACAAGATAATATTATACTGACAGAATCCCACACGGTTACCTGAAACCACAAGATCATATTATACTGACAGAATCCCACACGGTTACCCGGAACCACAAGATAATATTATACTGACAGAATCCCACACGGTTACCTGGAACCACAAGATAATATTATACTGACAGAATCCCACTCGGTTACCTAGAACCACAAGATAATATTATACTGACAAAGATAACGCCTAATAAGCACCCCAATTGATAACAAAACAAAAATGGATAAATTAAATCACTACATCATCATCATTATATCATCGTCGCATCACTTAACATTACTACACCATCAGCATTTCATGACTATTTCACTACATATCACAACCTCATCATTACTGTCAGTCACTATCATCATGGTCATACAAAATATATAACAATGCCAATACCCCATTCTTACATCAATTATCATCATAACATTTAAACAAAGGGATTTTTTAATAGATATATATATACAGTGAAACTTCGTTAACTCGAAGTCGACGGGACCACAAGAAATCCTTGAGTTATCCGAGAGTTAGAATTAAGCGAGTTGTCATTTTTGGTGTTCATAATCATATGTCAATATATTTGGACATTTTCACTAAACTGCTGCACAAAAGGAGCACAATGTCATACAATTTATATAATTATATTATCTATAGGTCTTGGGATCTAACTGCCGATAAAAATCATTTGACATAAGATAGAGATCCTGGTGTTGTACTAAGACATACCTATAAGATAGAGATCCTGGTGTTGTACTAAGACATATTTATAAGATATAGATCCTGGTGCTGTACTAAGACATACCTATAAGATAGAGATCCTGGTGCTGTACTAAGACATACCTATAAGATAGAGACCCTGGTGTTGTACTAAGACATACCTATAAGATAGAGACCCTGGTGTTGTACTAAGACATGTCTATAAGATAGATATCTCGGTGTTGTACTAAGACATACCTATAAGATAGTGATCCTGGTGTTGTACTAAGACATACCTATAAGATAGAGATCCTGGTGCTGTAATAAGACATATCTATAAGATAGAGATCCTGGTGCTGTACTAAGACATATCTATAAGATAGAGATCCTGTTGATGTACTAAGACATACCTTTAAGATAGAGATCCTTGTGTTGTACTAAGACATATCTATAAGATAGAGACCCTGGTGCTGTACTAAGACATACCTATAAGATAGAGATCCTGGTGATGTACTAAGACATACCTATAAGATAGAGATCCTAGGCTGTACTAAGACATATCTATAAGATAGAGATCCTGGTGTTGTACTAAGACATACCTATAAGATAGATATCTCGGTGTTGTACTAAGACATACCTATAAGATAATATACTCTGGTGCTGTACTAAGACATATCTATAAGATAGAGATCCTGGTGCTATATACTAAGGCATACCTATAAGATAGAGATCCTGGTGCTGTACTAAGACATATCTATAAGATAGAGACCCTGGTGTTGTACTAAGACATATCTATAAGATACAGGTCCTGGTGCTGTACTAAGACATACCTATAACATAGAGATCCTGGTGTTGTACTAAGACATATCTATAAGATAGAGATCTTGGTGCTGTACTAAGACATATCTATAAGATAGAGATCCTGGTGCTGTACTAAGACATATCTATAAGATAGAGTTCCTGGTGCTATATACTAAGACATATCTATAAGATAGAGACCCTGGTGTTGTACTATTAACCCTTTGCCACATGCAGGTTATAACACTTCAGCACTCTGTGCCAATAGTGCAAAGATACATTGTTGCAATGCAACATTATTGCGCTGACTGAAATATACATACACCATCTCAATGGCAGTTTTTGAGAAATCAAGCTTTGTTTTGATTAATTTTTCTAAACCTAATTTTGAAAGTGAAATAGTTGTTTTAGACATTTTTAGTAAGTTAGAATTATGTTCAGAATTTCTTAAATTTTAATTCTGTGCTATTTTCTTTATAAAACCAACAACACATAACCACGAAATCAGCTGTATACAAACAGAACAGACAAATTTCAAAATATTTTGACAATGTAATTTATAATTCATTGAATTCCTGTACATGAAATGATTCAACATTAACTCCCAAATGAAGCAAACTGAATTTTCAAAGTTTTCACAAGAGTATTTCAACAGTTCAGGCTTAAGCCTAGAATATTTTATATCCGATGTCGCGACGAAGGAATGTGTATCCGACCATTTTGGGTCAAATCTACCTTCGTTTTTCAAATGCCAGCAAGCGTAGTTATTAGTGTGTCGAGCTATGGTGGAAAACTGATTCTCATTGAAGAAAAGGTAGAAATAATCAATGGGACCTGCAGTATCAACATCAAAAGTTTCTGGAAGTACTGGCCCCGTTTCCCTAACAAAATCATTTACTGTGATCGGCGAAAAATCTCGGTCAACATTACGTAATGGCGGCAGTACAACAAGTCGCCGTTCGTCCTCATTTTCGTACTCGTTATCTGTTGACAGTTCATTTAGAACATCGTTAAGTTCAATATCTGACTCAATGTATTCAGGTCCAAAGCCATCGAACTCTAAATTATCATCATCGTCGTCAAAAACGTCGCGCAAAATCGTAGCCACAGCCGCCATCACGCCTCGTTGTTGTCACACTTTTCTACACTCATGACTCACACTTTCTAGGTTAATTTATTCAAAAACTTTCGTATGAATGACGTGTACAAATCTGATTGGTCGATGCATTGATATCTTCTTAAAATAGTATCAGGGATTTCCAGATAGGTGTCGCTCTCAATCATGGGATTTTCCATGTCTAAGTTTACCGAACCGGCATGGCATCGAGAGGCGCTTACATTGAGATAACGTAGAGTCGTCGAGAAGCGCTTACATGGAGATAATGCAAAGGCGTCGAGAAGCGCTTACATGTGGCAAGGGGTAAAGGCGTCCAGAGGCGCTTACATGTGGCAAAGGGTTAAAGACATATCTATAAGATAGAGATCATGGTGCTGTACTAAGACATATCTATAAGATAGAGATCCTGGTGTTGTACTAAGACATACCTATAAGATAGAGACCCTGGTGCTATATACTAAGACATATCTATAAGATAGAGTTCCTGGTGTCGTACTAAGACATACCTATAAGATAGAGATCCCGGTGCTGTACTAAGACATATCTATAAGATAATATACCCTGGTGTTGTACTAAGACATATCTATAACATAGAGATCATGGTGCTGTACTAAGACATATCTATAAGATAGAGATCCTGGTGCTGTACTAAGACATATCTATAAGATTTAGATCCTGGTGCTGTAATAAGACATATCTATAAGATAGAGATCCTGGTGTTGTACTAAGACATACCTATAAGATAGAGATCCTGGTGCTGTACTAAGACATACCTATAACATAGAAATTCTGGTGCTATATACTAAAACATATCTATAAGATAGAGATCCTGGTGTTGTACTAAGACATACCTATAAGATAGAGATCCTGGTGTTGTACTATAAGACATACCTATAAGATAAAGATCCTGGTGTTGTACTAAGACATATCTATAAGATAGAGATCCTGGTGCTGTACTAAGACATATTTTGGTATTATTTAAGACATACCTGTAAGATTGAGATCTTTGAGGTTAGACTGACATTGAATAGCTCTGAACACTGGGAGGACTTGGGCTGGACTCAGAGCCAAATTCTGTAGTTCTAGATTACCCCCTGTATCACAGGCTTGTAGGATGGTCCTCACATTTCTGTAACTCACTGGAACACGACAATCAATGTATCACTGCTTCCTACAGATCAAGGAGCTCATGTTAAATTATCTGTTTATTACTCTGTTATAGCAAAATGAATTCTACAATAACATGATGAAATGAAAGTTATCCTTGATACAGCGCAGCCCAGTTTTCAACATATGTAGAAAGTAACCTTGTGACCTCTGTATGAATTCTGCGATAACATTGTGAAATGAAAATTATCGTGATATAGTGGAAACAAGTTTTATACATATGTAGATATTGACCTTATGACCTCAATATGAATGGAGCTACCAAAGGTATTGGAAATGTGATACGTTTCATATAATTGCTTGATAATTACAACAATTAATGTCTACTACTTTGCAGGGGGCATAATGACTGTGACGTATTAAATTGGGTAATTGTTTCTGATCGTTGGAACATGTAATTGATATTTGTCTTCGCAAGGCATAACATTAATATTTAGATAGTTTTATATCTAAAAGTTGACAAATTTTAGATTGAATAAATCAAATTTTTATTTTTTTGAGTGAAGTCAAAATGAAATTTTAGATCAAAATAAAAGGAAAACAAGAGCTCCACAAGTGGGAGCAGTATACGCCCATCACAGGAAAAGCTACCACAGGAAAATATGGCTTCGTTAACGGGCGTATGAAAACTCCTTATATTTGTTGAACATAACTGCTTCTTGTTGTAGTGAATAGAATCTTAGAGGAATTGAATAAGAAATAATGCACATTTTTGGCAATAATCGGGGCATAACTTTGGTAAAATTCCATAAAATTCTTGAGCTATTTTGCCATAGAATATTTGTAGCAAGTTTAATAATATCCGTTAATAAATAAAGGCCAGAGAGAACTTACAAGGAAAAGTTAACGGACAGACAGAGCAGGGTATATCATAACACGACCTGTTGTTGACAGGCACATAAAAAAGCTATATGGTATTCTCTCCATGCCAACGTCAGTTGAAAGTGAATACATGTGTTACATTTCAGAGATATTAATAGTAAATGCATTGATAAGCTTACCAGCCTGAAGTGTTCTGCATGCCTGGTCATACCGTTGGGATAAGGGGGGCATATCCCAATTATCAACTCTCCCTTGGACCTGTTGATAACAAACAAGAGAATAATTAAAACTTTTTGAAGTTCCAGAAACATTGTGAGACAATATAATGATCTATAAAAGACAAGAGTTGTGGTTCCTGTCTATAAATGTACAAATGTATGATAATGCTTCCTCATGATGGTTTTTACTCAGATTTTACTTTCTGATTTGCAGTGAATGTAAATGACTAAATACAGATTAGCAATTGTAATGACTTTACATTTTATTCCCTAGATAAGTTGCATCACGTTACATAATATGGTGACACATTACAATAGTTTGTGCCAATACATGCACAGTCAAACATTATTATCTCTATTTCTGATAACTTGAAGACTATGCTGGTCTCGAAGTAAAAATTCAGTTCTGACAGTAAGAATAATATAGCAAATATACTCGGTTACCGTGAATACTTCAGATATTGCAATGTTTTTTCATGACCCCAATGACTTTGAGATCACGAGGTTCAATTGAACTTGGAATTATTCTCACAGCTTAACTCCATGTCATAAAAGTGAAATATGATGAGAACTAGCTTTTCCATAGAGTATTTAAGATATGCCAGGAACCACCTTTTCCATAGAGTACATACAGTAAAACTCACTTGTGTCGAACACAGTTGAATCGAATACATCGGATGAGTCAAACGTTTCATTCGGTCCCGATTTTTTCCCTTCTTTATCTTAGCAAATTAAGCATGGATGATTCAAACACTGTTGAATCGAATACTGCAGTTGTGTCGAATATATTTTGTGGTCCCTCCCTTCTAAACTATACCAAAATTTCCATTTTTGTGTCGAACATCGAGGCGTCATGCTATCTCAGGTAAAATTTGCTGACCTCGCCTGATTGACCGAGTGTGACCGATCAGCTGTAACGGTGTTACTAGAGCCTATTGTTAGTTTCCGGCTGTCAGTCGCACATCATCCCATTGTTTAAACAGGTGCACAGGTGAAGTAAAATGTTCAGGTATACATAACTAAGAATAAAATGTGCATGTTTTAGTCTACAAAGCAATATGTGTTCTGTTTTCTGTTTTGATACACATGGCCGCCGAAAACTTAAGGAAAAAGTAAACAATAAATTACATTTCTTCCATCAAAAAATGCAAATAAAAAATACCTGTCTGTCATTGATTTACTTATATATGCCTAAATTCTGAATACGACGGTGCAATAGTAACAAAGATATGCGGGATGATTTTAATCTGTTCAAAAGATCGTGGCAATGCATGATTATGCAGCCGATAAACACTGACTGTGGCCTTCACCTTCGATACAAAATCAGCACGCGTACTGTCGATTCAACCGTGTTCGACACAAGTGAGTTTTACTGTATGTATTAAACAGTAATCAAGACAAATGCATCTTATTACCTCCTCATCTGCTGACAGGACAAGACTGATGGGGTCATCAGGAGCAAGGAAAGCTCCGTCCTTTGTTGTGAGAGTGAGAAAGGGACGTAGACCACAAAGACTGTAATATCTCTGGGACGACTCCTGAGCTAACCATCCAATAGACTTTCCTTCCCCACTGTAAAACAAAGAGCCAGCAATGAAAGAAAGCCATACAACATTTCTATACATTAATACAGGTATCACTGGTTTAACTCTTTCCATACTCATTCAAATTTCATGGACCAGAAGCAGCTGCTGATCATTTGCACACAACGCTTTTCCGAGCACATGGCTGTTACTGCTGCTTCGATAAAATGACGATTTACGACTATATGAATCTTATATCGGTATGTTGTCATATCATTACTGCCAGCCGTTATAAGAATGAGTATAAACTTCTTTACTGAATATCTACATGGTAATATGGTAACTCTATTCGTTAGAATGACAGGAAGTTAGACTGTTGATCTACTCACCATGTCTACCATGTCACTTGTGTGTAGGTTATCACTCATTTGTAACATCATTTTTCGTTGCTTGCACAAATTACATATACTCTTGTTTCATTTTGTATACACAAATTATATATACTCTTGTTTTATTTTGATGACTAATATCAATTCTCTGGGCGCTTGGTTATTGAGAAGAAGTTATTTGAAGATTTTAGCCTATTTGACACATGTGACCTTGAATGTGTGTCAAGGTCATTCATTTGAGCAAACTTGGTAGCCTTTCATCCCAGCATACTATAGACCAAATATCAGGTCTCTGTGCTTCATGGTTATTGAGAATAAGATGTTTAAAGGAAGAAGTTAAGGCCAAATGGCCAGACGGATGATGGACGCCACACAATGGCATAAGCTCACTTTCCCTTCGGGCAGGTAAGCTAAAAATTACCATTATTCAAGATTAATTCAGGTAGTTCCACCTTCAACTGAGTTGCTCAATATCAATACATGTACTGGTATACATATCAAAATACAGTAAGAGCAGTTTATATCTTACCCATTAGGAGCTGGCACAAGTAGGAGTTTGTCCTTGACTCTGACCTTGACCCTCATGACCTGACCTGGGGTTGTTGTCAAACTGACCCCATTCATCTGAGAGTTTACCTCTGGTGGAATGCTGGATTGTGAGCTGTCTGTATGTCGAATTGCAAATTGAGTCATCCTCATTTGTCTTGGTTTACTAGCCAAAGCACGTGTGTTTGCTTCCGTGGACTGATCAGGCATAGGTGAGAGTACATTAGTTCTACTAACCCGAGAAGTTGACAATGTAAGGGGCGGTAACTCATCAGAGAAATCCTCATTCAGCAGTATTAAGTCATCATTATCATTCGAGTTCTCCATGTTTGTGTCTAAACTAACATTTGGCATGATTTGAGTAACAGTCAAACCAGTATCCTCTGTATCATCTACTCTAGTTTCCTCTTCACTCTCAGAGTCTATAACATTTCTTTTCTCCTTTATTGAACTCTTGTTTCTTGTACCATTTGTAGAAAATACTTTATCAATATCAATCCTCCTTCGTTTCATTGGTTGAAGATCATCAATTAACCAATCATCGTCCACAAATTCCTCTACAGAAATCAAGGCTGTTGAGTCTTTGCTTTGTCGAGGAGTTTGACTTGAGTTCGATGGCTGTGGTGTCTTGCGCCGTATAGCACTGCTCCCTACCTGATAGATAGCCTGTCTGTAGGACTGAGTGGCATTAGATGTTTCTGGAACTTGTGATAAAGGGTTAGGGTACATTTCCTCACTATCATCCTCTTCCAGTGGTGGTGGAGATGTCTTATTCCTACAAGTAATGAAAAATCAACTTTACAAGGTACAATTCTAGAAAAACAAGAGGCCCATGGTGCCTGTATCGCTCACCTGGTTGGATTGGACCAAATGTCAAAATAATGTTCATATTGAATTTGTTTTATTTGTAAATCTCTAACAATGCTATATATGGTTATAGTGTGGGAATCCGAACTGCTTTAAAGATTAATGAAGTCCAGACTCTCTAAAGGTCTGAAAGTCCTCAAGAATTGTTTTTAGAACATGCATGCATTCATCACTTTATAACTAGTAGCGATTTAAGGAATTACCTCTATTTCCCCTATTGGGCCCCACCCTTTTGGCCCCTCGGGGGGTCAGAGTCACCATTTATGCAAAATGTGTTCCCCTTTCCCCAAGGATGTTTCTGACCAAATTGGGTTCAAATCCATTCATAACATTATGAATAGTAGCGATTTAAAGGAATTACCTCTATTTCCCCTATTGGGCCCCGCCCTTTTGGCCCCTTTGGGGTCAGAGTCACCATTTATGCAAAATGTGTTCCCCTTTCCCCAAGGATGTTTCTGACCAAATTGGGTTCAAATCCATTCATAACTTTATGACTAGTAGCGATTTAAAGGAATTACCTCTATTTCCCCTATTGGGCCCCGCCCTTTTGGCCCCTTTGGGGTCAGAGCCACCATTTATGCCAAATCTGTTCCCCTTCCCCCAAGGATGTCTTTGACCAAGTTGGGTTTAAATCCATTCGTAACTTTATGACTAGTAGCAATTTAAAGGAATTACCTCTATTTCCCCATTGGACCCCGCCCCTTTGGCCCCTCGGTGGTCAGAGTCACCATTTATGCAAAATCTGTTCCCCTTCTGCCAAGGTTGTTTTTGGCCAAATTTGGTCAAAATCCAGTAAGAACTTCTTGACTAGTAGCGATTTAAAGGAATTACCTCTATTTCCCCTATTGGGCCCCTTTGGCCGCTCCAGGGTCAGAGTCACCATTTATGCAAAATCTGTTCCCCTTCTGCCAAGGATGTTTCTGGCCAAATTTGGTCAAAATCCAATAAGAACTTCTTGACTAGTAGCGATTTGAAGTAAATGTTGACGGACGACGGACGCTGCGCCATGACATAAGCTCACCGGACCTTCGGTCCAGGTGAGCTAAAAACAAGAGGCCCATTGGCCTTAACAGTCATCTGACTCTTATACTATCGTTGTATGCATTCTCTGTAGCAAGTATAGTGGCACTGTTGGCCATGGTGGCCATCTTGGATTTTGGATCAACCCAAATAATAACAACACTTGATCAGAACCATCTCAGGATCACTTCTGGTAAGTTTGAGCTGAATTCCACTGATGAAGTTTGAGAAAAAATTTGAAATGCGCAATCATGTTACAAAATGGCCACCATGGCTGCCATATCAAAGTTTTTATGAGGCCAAAAAAATAACAACACTTTGTTGGCTCTCCTTCTGTAACCTCCTCAATGATTTCCAGCTCAATGACACCAGTGGAATTGGAGAAGTTTAAAATGTGTTTTTCAAGATGGCTGCCATGGCGGCCATCTTTGATTTCTAACTGACCCGAAAAATAACAACACATTGTTAGCTCTCCTTCCTAAAAATCCTCACCAATTTCCAGCTCAACAACACCAGTGGAACTGGAGAAGAAGTTTAAAATGTGTTTTTCTAGGTGGCTGCCATGGTGGCCATCTTGGATTTCTGACTGACCCAAAAAACAACACTTGGTCATATCAGGACCATCTCAGGATCATTTCTGGCAAGTTTCAGCACAAAAATGTGAAAAATATAGACGGCACACAGCGGACGACGACGGACGAAGCAAGACGGCTATAGGTCATCCTGACTCTTCGGGTCAGATGACCTAAAAAATCAATTACACGGTACTCAGGCAAATTTCATTATAAAAGATATGCAGCAGGAAAGCCTTTTTTACCTTGCATCACTGCAAAAATGAGATGAGGGGGGGATTTTTTGTTTTCAATGAAAATCAGCATTATCACAAAATAACAGAAATCTGTTTGAAATTATCATATATCTTGTTTATTATTCACAACCAGTTATTGGTTAATAATACTAAGTGTTTTACTTTAGTTTGCTTTAGCGTCTTCTGCCCATTTTCTTCTATCAATTACACAAGGTAAATCAATTATAATTTTCCCATCACTTGCCTGTATTTGTCATTTATTCAAACATTTTTGGTTAGTTGAATGACTAACTAACCAGTAAAACTGACATGTGGACCGATATTTTGGATTACTTTTAAAGACTTCGGCTTGTGCATCACTGATTATTTGTGAAATCATTTTTAAGATATATTGGAAATGTGGCACTCTTAAATGAGATGTGCACTAGCCTGAAAACCAAGTAAGTCTACTACTAGTTTAAAACCAAATACATGAGGGTCAGTTGACAAATCCCAACACTTATGAGCCAAGCTTAAAATATGGGTCAGAATCATCCTCTTGAACAAAGTATATAAATGGATACATTGACCATGGAAGTTTGGTTGAAATTTTTTTTTTTTTTACTAACCACAAGTTTGATTATCCTGACCCCCATGGCATGGAGAAATGTACTCATATTCTCCACAAAATACTAAATGACCCACATAGATTTTATGCTAAATGAAGCATGCCAAGTAGGATTATCCCACATGGCACATTTTGACCCAAAGTGACCTTCCACAGGGACAGTAGTAATAATTATCATTTGTATCTTTTGTCAGGGGAAAATGAAATTCTTACTTACCTTCCATCATTTTCTGTATCACTATCACCAGAATCGTCGGACAACATCGTTCTCCTGGAATTAGAAAAAATTTAGAATTACACAACTCTGACTTTCATTATTTCTTTGTAAGTGAAACCATATAAGACTGAACAACTAAAGGTACTGGGTTATGTACAGTAAGGATAGATCTTGCGTGAGCAGCATTAGTTTGGACAAATTTCATACAAGGATATTAAAAGGAGCATAACTCTCTGAAAACCATAGAAATGAACAAGAGTACCACAGGGCTAAACAATATATACCCCTATATTTCAAAGCCTACCAAGTTTCAAAGAAATTAATTGAAAGCTATAAGAGATCTCCGGATATGATTCAAGTATTAAATGTAACAAACAGAAATTACTTCAAATCTTTTTTTTTCCGAAACAGATTTTATATCATGACTATAATGCATTCAGAGTTTGAAAAGAAATTGGTTGAAAAAAATATAGGAGTAGCGCTCTGGACAAAATATGAAATACTGAAATAAACAAAGGGGAATAACTCTCGCAAAAATAGTCGAATCAAAATTCTTTCCCAAAAAAAGCCACAACTTCACATCATATATAGCAAATTTCAAAGAGATCTCAAAAGAGGAGCTCTCTTGACAAACAAAGTTTTTACACCAGACAGACAGAGATATGGGCAATGTCATAACATAGCAAGTGCCATCAATGATTGTGAAGCTAACCGACAGCAGCAATCACACTATGCACTCACTTTTTATGTATGTATAAGCATGTCATTTTGAAATTGTACGCCACATAATATCACTCCTAGACCTCTAATGGATGTATAAACCAAATTAAAAGGTTGTGAGGTGTATACATTTGGACTTACAAGCCTTCCAAAAACGCAGGGGATACAGCATTCGCTCACGGTTATTCGTAACCGGTGAGCTTAAAACAAAACCAACTACATCTTGAGCCATTGTTTATAGTAAGACTTGAGTTCTGATATATTTCACTTATGCTATTTGACCCATTTTGGCCCAGCCCATCAACCCCTGGTGGTCAATTTTTGTTTGCAGGTTTTTTTTCGCTACATAAACAGCCAGGGTCATTTTGAGGAGGGTTTTCCATGCAGCAGTTGGTGACTACCTCACTGAACAACATATGGGCGCCCCGTTGCATGCCATCCAGAGCAAATATTGTAAAGTGTCTAGCCCAAGGACACAACCAAGACATGACCGGCCCATTTCTGAGCTTCCCATGAAACACAAACCAACAAGGGTAGGGAGAGTTGAACCATGCAAATCAGATCTTCAGCTGTGGTTACAAGGCTGATGATTTTACTGAGGTACTGCGGCCCCCTGGTGGTCAGTCAGGTTCAATATGTACATACCATCAAACTGCCATCCCATACTGATAATTTTAACCAACTGTATTTCTAATAGTAAATCAACAAATGATGCTCAAAAGTATCATTTTCCTATACAAATTATAATAAATTTTACCCCCGCTCTATGAGGAACATGACAGCCCATTGAAAGTTTTTGCAAATTGAAATTGGTGCATGGGTTTCTGAGAAGTCCAAAATGTAAATTGTTTATGGATGGAAGGACAAAAGGCAATTACAAAACGACCACTTGAGATATCAACAAGGACCCAAAGGGCCCGAATCGCTCACCTACTATCCAGTGAAACCTCCAAGCCTTCATCCAAGCATACTATAATCAAAATTCAGGTCTCTGGACCCTTTACTTATCGAAAAGAAGTCATGGAAATATTCTAGTCCATTTGAGTCCCTGGGCCTCTTGGTTATTGAAAAGTTGTTTAAAGAGTTTAGCCTATTTAACCCCTGTGACTTTAACGTAGGTCAACTTCATTCATTTAAAAACTTTGTAGCCCTTCATCCGAACTTGCTACAGGCCGAATATTAGGTCTCTTGGCCTCTTGGTTATCAAGTCAAAGTTGTTTAAATGGAAAAGTTGATACCAGATAGATAGCCAGGCGAAGGCCAGACAACAGATGCTGTGCCATGACATAAGCTCACTTGCCCTTTTGGCTTGTGAGCTTAAAAGTGGAGCACTTCTCTATACTGTTTGCTTACCTCATGTTAAAGCTCCTTTTCTTCTTTGTGCGGGCTGGTCTGCTGAGGGAACCCATCTCTGGTGAAGTACTTCTCTGAGCTTTACTCCTCCCCAACAGGTCAGGCAACTCCAAGGACAAATCCTTCGTAGATCTACTAGCTGCTGTCACTTAGAATAAAACAGTTGATATTACATGTATCACAATTGTTAAAGTAAAAAGGAGGGTTTAAGTGAAGTATGGACACTTTGGACTGGACAGAAAAAAGTGAGGTTCGTTGTTGGAACTTTAAAAACTTTAAAGAGTCCTGAAAATGTAGGTATCATGTAACTAGTGCATTCTGTCATAAATAAAAAGGCACTTGTCAAATAACATTATTGTGATGTCATAAACAAATGCCGTTGCAGAGACACCACACGAAGGTGATGATGGTGGAAAACTTACTGTTTGAGTCGAAAGTAGCAAGTTTAAAGGCAAATAAATTTGGGAGTTTCCGCTTGTTTTCTTGTAAATATAAGTTATGAGATGAATAGAATTTTATACTCAATATCGATGCAATATGGAGTTTTTAAAACTTGTTAAATAATTTGATATGTCAAATTAATGAACTAGTTTAATAAATTTCATATTACCTTGACGCTAAAAACACTGCGAGTTAAAGACATTTGACAGCAGATTGCAATGTATGTTATGATAACTACTGACAATGTTACTATAAATACCTCTTTCTCCAACACATGAACTCAGCAACTGGTGTAGCTCTTCATAAGCCACTAGTTCATGACTCTCCAAGGCACTGTCACACCTCTCACGCCACTGTCTGAGACATGACAGAGCTGTGTTACCCTGTAAACAATAAAATCATTATTGCAATTTCACAACAGCTAATGGCTTCACACCGTCACAATGTTGAGTCTGAACACACTCCAATTTTTATCTGATATAACTGAACATAAAACTTTGCTGGTGTAGATTCAAACAAGGACCATTGGCATTACCCAGTTATGAGTCACACTTTAATATTGAGTATTAAATCACATAGATTAGCCACAGTGATTATTTATGCTGATTGTAAATTTCCTAACACACTTTGGTATTACATGGCCATGCTAGAATAACATTTATTTCAATACTGTGGTATATAAAGTTAAATTTAAGTAATATCTTTATTTCATAATTCTTGCTGGGTATGCACATATGGCGTCCCTCTTGAAGAATCTGACAGACCCTTGTGCCCTATTAGCATCAACATTGACATGATTCATAATTCACCTGAGATTACCTACAACTTTTTATTATTTTTTATGCAAATATATTTTCGAAATTTGTTGCTCAGCCAAAAATTTTGTGAAATCTGTGAACCTCATCATCCTTGGCCAGTGTGTTGGCCTTGTGTGTAATCAGGACCCTCATCACTTCTAGGTTACCACAGTTTGCTGCATCTATAAGAGGTGTAACTCCGCCACAATGTTGTCCTCCACGATCGTTCACCGCCGCTCCATGTTCCAAGAGGAAGCCAACAACCTCACAGTGATCATGATTGGCCGCCTCATGGAGTGGAGTCCAGCCACAGTAATCTCGAGGATTCACTGGGTGCCCCTTAAACATTCAGATCAAAAGTTCAATATACATGTATAGCCATTCCCATAAAATAAAAGGAAATTATTAAAAATAATACCAATTTTATTCCTCAAAAACAAATGTCTTAATCTTCAAAGTATATGAACATTATTTCAATCATAACTATTAGTTCCTCCACTAGTTTCCTTGTATCCATTCACATATTTATAATTTAAAATACTGCTTTCCAAGAATTACTGCTACAATGTAAATATTATCATGCCCTGTAATTTTACCTTTATCAAATACACACTTTACCTTTTAAACAAATTTTTGATAAACATGAAATGCCCTGCAGGTAGAGTGAAAGAATTGTACCTGCTGGCTGCTGCCCTACTGGCATGATCATAAGAATTGACTAAATTTAGGATATTATTTATTCTCCGGTTTCTGAACTGTTTCTTCTTCCTAATGTCTCCCTTGACAGTGCCTAACTTTTGGCCTTTAGATGAGCATTTGCCCCTGTGAAGAAGGCTTTGGGTTCTGTTCCCTGGCCCAATCATATCAGAGTCTCTAAAATGAGTCTCTACTCCTACTTAACAATCAGCATTTTAGGAGTGGGACAATGGGTTAGCCAGTTGTCAGTATGATGTGACCAGGTGAGGTGTCCTGTCAGTTGTCTTCAGCAGTATGCTTAAATGAAGTAGCACTATAAAGTCTGCATCAGTTCTGTGATATCACAAGGAGAGCCCCCCCCCACCACCACCAATGTGTCAGTTTCTTAACCTGAGCTAAACTCTACAGTTACATTAATAGTGCTACTTATACCGGGTATGGTCCAAATGTTGCAACAAATACATATTATCATGGTGAATTGAATCTATTGAGGACTTCTTGAGATATGTTGCAAGTAAGTGTGACCTTTGACACTTTGACTTGAACTATGACCACCCAATTAAAAAAAAAAAAGAAAAAAAGAAGACCTTTATCTCATAGTCAGTAAGTTTTTAAACCTCTAATGTACATCTGCATATCAAAGTACAATCCATCGTGTAAAGATCCTACAATTCATGATGCATTTTTGACTTAAGTAACTTTCAAAGCCCGTATTGGACATCTATATAGCCCATGTAAATGTACCATCATGCAATATTTCAGAAAGTTAAACCTTCTGTAAGGACCTTAAATGATGTATCTTTAATAACAAATTTTATTTAAGGTCTATGACACATTTGAGTTACAAGACTATCCAAGTGGTGGACATAAAGTTTTGACAATATATTCCCTGTTCTATTTTAAGTAACAGCAACCTTGACCTTGACATAAAGAAGTTTTTAATCTCCTTTTGTACAGCCGCACATCACAGTGTAACTCCAAGTGAAGTTCCAAGATAATTTCCAGGAACAGAAGTACTATGATAGATGGATGGATAGAAGGACACCAATTACTGTAGGGCACACGCCATGTGGGACTAGGGACATCAAATGATTAACAAAGTATACCATCAAAACATAATTCACTTCAAAAGAAAAACACCTGATATGTTAATGTAATCTTGCCGATATTAGATATTTCAATTTATTTATTGCAGAGATTCAAGAAACTATTAAATATCCACACACTAAAATATTTACCTGTTCAATAAGCTTCTGGACTTTTTTCAGATTTCCTTCAATGCATGCCCGATGTAATGGGGTTTCACCCTTTTCATTTCTCTGAAAAAATCAAATCATAATTATTTCAACCAGAAATGTGACTCACATGCTACCATACCTTAATACACCAGATCAGCAAGCCTTAATATTCACCTGAAAATTATCATATAAACAAAGCAGGAATGACAGTACATGTTAGTTAAAAATGATTTAACTACTCTATCTAATATCAAGTACAATGATTAAATTCACAGCTATTTATTAATTGTCTCCACGATAGACACTCACATTTAATTTGTAGCACCGTCTTGGTGATAGACAAACTCACCTTTGTAGTAACTGTCTCGGTGATAGACACACTCACCTTTGTAGTAACTGTCTCGTTGATAGACACACTCACCTTTGTAGTAACTGTCTCGTTGATAGACACACTCACCTTTGTAGTAACTGTCTCGGTGATAGACACACTCACCTTTGTAGTAACTGTCTCGGTGATAGACACACTCACCTTTCTAGTAACTGTCTCGGTGATAGACAAACTCACCTTTGTAGTAACTGTCTCGGAGATAGACACACTCACCTTTGTAGTAACTGTCTCGGTGATAGACACACTCACCTTTATAGTAACTGTCTCGGTGATAGACACACTCACCTTTGTAGTAACTGTCTCGGTGATAGACAAACTCACCTTTGTAGAGACTGTCTCGGTGATAGACACACTCACCTTTGTAGTAACTGTCTCGGTGATAGACAAACTCACCTTTGTAGTAACTGTCTCGGTGATAGACACACTCACCTTTGTAGTAACTGTCTCGGAGATAGACACACTCACCTTTGTAGTAACTGTCTTGGTGATAGACACAATCACCTTTGTAGTAACTGTCTCGGTGATAGACACACTCACCTATGTAGTAACTGTCTCAGTGATAGACACACTCACCTATGTAGTAACTGTCTCGGTGATAGACAAACTTACCTTTGTAGTAACTCTCTTGGCTATACCACGGACTGGCATGCTTACTTGGTTTACTTTTTCTTCATCATCAGAACTTTTTTCTAAAAGCAATCAAATGGTCAGAAATGACACTTTTAACAAGCCACTAACATTTACAATATTCTCCAGACCTCAAATATTACTTTGTTTTAATAAAACGTTGCTGCATTCTCTTTTTTTAGCAAAACAGCTAAATATTGTGAAAGTCGCTTATAATCAATAAATCTAACTGTGAAGGGGGTTAACAAAAAAAAAAGTATCAAACCAGGAGAGAGATAGCTTCTGACCAGGAAGAAATTACAATGAATAATGATATTACATGGGATGTACCATTTGAAGAATGACATGAAACATATTGTAATATTATATAAACAGAAACAAACAGTTTGAAAGCATTTTCCTTCTTCAATCAAAAGTATCCTATACCTGACTCTGTCAATTGGTCAATGCTTATGTTGTCATCATCAGATCCTTGTGAATCCTGATTCTCTTCTTCAGAAAGGTCGCTGCTCACATCATACTTCTCTTTAAGGTGCTGACATTTCTCTGCTACTTGTTTGGTAGACTGCTTATAAGCCTTCTGGACTTCTAACAAAGTCTTTAAAACATGCACCTACAGCAAACAAACAGGAGATCAGCAATAAAGCAACACCTCCAACAAAAAACAAACAGAAGATCAGCAATAAACCAACACCTACACAAACAACAAACAGAAGATCGGCAACAAAGCAACACCTACAACAAACAAACAGAAGATCAGCCACAAAGCAACACCTACAACAAACAACAAACAGAAGATCAACAATAAAGCAACACCTACAACGAACAAGATCAGCAATAAAGCAACACCTACAGCAAACAACAAACAGAAGATCAGCAATAAAGCAACACCTACAACAAACAACAAACAGAAGATCGGCAACAAAGCAACACCTACAACAAACAAGATCAGCAACAAAGCAACACCTATGGCAAACAAACAAGATCAGCCACAAAGCAACACCTACAACAAACAACAAACAGAAGATCGGCAACAAAGCAACACCTACAACAAACAACAAACAAGATCAGCAACAAAACAACACCTACGGCAAACAAACAAGATCAGCAATAAAGCAACACCTACAGCAAACATACAGAAGATCAGCAACAAAGCAACACCTACAACAAAGAAATAAAAAGAAGATCAACAACGAAGCAACACCTACAGCAAACAAACAAGATCAGCAACAAAGTAACACCTACACCAAACAAACAGAAGATCAGCCACAAAGCAACACCTACAGCAAACAAACAAGATCAGCAACAAAGCAACACCTACACCAAACAAACAGAAGATCAGCAATAAAGCAACACCTACAGCAAACAGAAGATCGGCAACAAAGCAACACCTACAACAAACAACAAACAGAAGATCAGCAATAAAGCAACACCTACAGCAAACAACAAACAGAAGATCAGCCACAAAGCAACACCTACAGCAAACAACAAACAGAAGATCAGCAATAAAGCAACACCTACAGCAAACAACAAACAGAAGATCAGCAACAAAGCAACACCTACAACAAAGAAATAAAAAGATCAACAACAATGCAACACATACAGCAAACAACAAACAGAAGATCAGCAACAAACAACACCTACAACAAACAACAAACAGAAGATCAGCAATAAAGTAACACCTACAGCAAACAAACAGAAGATCAGCAATGAAGCAACACCTACAGCAAACATACAGAAGATCAGCAATGAAGCAACACCTACAGCAAACATACAGAAGATCAGCAATGAAGCAACACCTACAACAAACAAACAGAAGATCAGCAATGAAGCAACACCTACACCAACCAAACAGGAGATCAGCAACAAAGTAACACCTACAGCAAACAGAAGATAAGCAACAAAGCAACACCTACAACAAAGAAATAAAAAGAACAAAGCAACACCTACAGCAAACAAACAGAAGATCAGCAACAAAGCAACACCTATGGCAAACAAACAAGATCAGCCACAAAGCAACACCTACAACAAACAACAAACAGAAGATCGGCAACAAAGCAACACCTACAACAAACAACAAACAAGATCAGCAACAAAACAACACCTACGGCAAACAAACAAGATCAGCAATAAAGCAACACCTACAGCAAACATACAGAAGATCAGCAACAAAGCAACACCTACAACAAAGAAATAAAAAGATCAACAACGAAGCAACACCTACAGCAAACAAACAAGATCAGCAACAAAGTAACACCTACACCAAACAAACAGAAGATCAGCCACAAAGCAACACCTACAGCAAACAAACAAGATCAGCAACAAAGCAACACCTACAGCAAACAAACAGAAGATCAGCAATAAAGCAACACCTACAGCAAACAGAAGATCGGCAACAAAGCAACACCTACAACAAACAACAAACAGAAGATCAGCAATAAAGCAACACCTACAACAAACAGAAGATCAGCAACAAAGCAACACCTACAACAAACAAACAAGATCAGCCACAAAGCAACACCTACAACAAACAACAAACAGAAGATCAGCAACAAAGCAACACCTACAACAAACAACAAACAGAAGATCAGCAACAAAGCAACACCTACAGCAAACAACAAACAGAAGATCAGCAATAAAGCAACACCTACAGCAAACAACAAACAGAAGATCAGCAACAAAGCAACACCTACAACAAAGAAATAAAAAGATCAACAACAATGCAACACATACAGCAAACAACAAACAGAAGATCAGCAACAAACAACACCTACAACAAACAACAAACAGAAGATCAGCAATAAAGCAACACCTACAGCAAACAAACAGAAGATCAGCAATGAAGCAACACCTACAGCAAACATACAGAAGATCAGCAATGAAGCAACACCTACAACAAACAAACAGAAGATCAGCAATGAAGCAACACCTACAGCAAACATACAGAAGATCAGCAATGAAGCAACACCTACAGCAAACATACAGAAGATCAGCAATGAAGCAACACCTACAACAAACAAACAGAAGATCAGCAATGAAGCAACACCTACACCAACCAAACAGGAGATCAGCAACAAAGCAACACCTACAGCAAACAGAAGATAAGCAACAAAGCAACACCTACAACAAAGAAATAAAAAGAACAAAGCAACACCTACAGCAAACAAACAGAAGATCAGCAACAAAGCAACACCTACAACAAAGAGATAAACAGAAGATCAGCAACAAAGCAACACCTACAGCCAACAAGAACAAATTGGCGACTATATTAGTTGCCATGGCGCCTTAAATTCACCATAGGCGACCAGTTATTGACCTATAAGGTGCCTGCATGGCCACTAAAAAATTGTGTAAATTTGCGATTTGGTTAACCTGTCGAAGGTTGCAGTCAATGCTAAAATGACGTTCACAATTGGAAAAGTTACAGAGAGAATGTTATACTGAGCTAAAGAATATAGGCCACCTGGTAAAATATTCACTTTGAGCCCTGTCAGTGTGGATATATCCTAATAGACTCGGATACACACAAAAAAAGTAAGCTTGAATATTTGAGAAAGTTTCTGTCTGACAATATCATACCTGCAATCTCCTATGTTTGGCTTCTTTCGCACAGTGGAAGCCTTTGACAAGAGAGTCACTTACAACTGCATATTTGTCTCCCCGCTGCTCCTGACAGTCCGCAATATTCAGCCAAGTACGACACATCTAAAACAAGAATCACACATAAATACATTTGTCTGTCCAACTTTGTCAGTATCGTAATTTCTCATCTAACTGCAGTTACACCTTCTGAAATGTGGATTGAAAATACATCTGATATATATTATACAATTCATTCCGATTTGGCTATATACTAACTAACTTTGTAAATCAATTAGGGGGGGCAATAAAGATTTTAAATTAATTTCTCAAAAAATTTAATTAATTTAATCTGTAGGGTGTGTGTTGAGATGTTCAAACTAAAATGCAACATTGTAATTCAGGATTGGTTGAAATAATGGTGGCACTTTTTTTTGAGAAACTGATCAGCTTAATGCAAAACTTTAAAACCAAGATTCCCAGCATTCCTAATTTTTCCACAGTCACTGGACCATAGATTGTGGATGATATTCCGCTATGTTTGGTTAAAGCTGGACTTATATTTTTTGAGCAATTATTTTTAAAGTGTAATACTGCCAGAAAAGCGACACCAAAGTCCATAGTCTCACTTTGGGAGACAACATATTATGAACTAGAACTGTCGCCAGGATGGCTGACTAATACCCTCGCAATCTGCACAAGTCAATGGTGAATTGGAACTGTTAATTAGAGGCTAGCTAAGATAACCTGTGCATGCCGATATTTCTGAAATTCAAAATGTCTAAAATATGTGTTGTTCACAATAAAGAGAATTAAGTGACCAGTTGCCATAGCAACCATAAATTTGAGAACAAGAAAGTGGCATGCACATCTACACATGGTACTCTATATTTGAGTGAAGTTTCATTGAAATCGGCCCTTCGGTTTAGGAGGAGTCGTCCAGACAAACTTAAAGTTATGGTTATGAGTTTATGACCGAGTGCAGCACCTAGAATCGGTTTAGGAGGA